>NC_132882.1:43935336-44235336 GCF_030463535.1 Salminus brasiliensis
TTTTTTAACCCTCGCTTATTTATAACTGCTTATTACCATTATGAAGACAATCTGCCATAACATTAAAACCACCTCCACAGTCTTGTGGAGGTCCCCCTTGTTCGACCAAAACATCTGTATTACAATCCAACATATATTTGAATATGAGAAATATATGTCAGATCTATGGACAAAAGTATTGGGACACCTGCTTGTGCATTGTTTCTTCTAAAAATCAAGGAAGGCTATTAAAAGAGCCTCCACTGTCCAGGGAAGAAGGCTTTCTACTAGAGTGAGGATTTGATTGCATTCAGCGACAAGAGCGGTAGTGAGGTCAGGATGTTGGCTGATGATCAGCACCCGACCAAAAGTACAGGATGGAATGTTTACGCCTGCCATTGTTTACCTGCTCCAGACAGTCCTATTCTATTGGCAGTACTTCTCTACAGGCGCTAGACAAGTCGTGTGTGTGTGTGTGTGTGCATTTGCACATCTGTGTCAGCAATGGATACGATTAAATAAAACGTGGCTGAATGCTTCATTAGAAGGGCTGTCCACAAACTTTTGGACACATAATGTAACAATATATGATATATGTCATAAATGTTTGATACAGCACATGTCTTTCTATGTACTATAATAAATATAGCCCAATATAGATCCATATAGTTTGATATATCTAAAATATGATCCAAATAATACATACATAATTATACGAGCCCAATATATGATAAATATATGTACACAAATCTGTGACCAAAATAAAAGAAGTTACACATACAACTGCAACACATATGCTTATACACTTATATTTTGAAATATATATTACATATATGTATGCCAGACGTATATGCCTAATCTTGATAGAGAATTATGATATATTTACATATATTCACTGACCTACCCATCTAAAATATACATGTTACCCATATATTATACATACACATGGCCAATATATTATACATATATCTGTACCAAATACAGTAAATACATATAGATGTCATTTATGACATAGATATTATTTATCATACATATGTCTAATATGACAGCATATATGAATGCAGTATTAATGCACATATATTTTGAAACATATGCCCTTTATCCTTTTAATATGTGCATATAGGTACTTACCTACTAATAAAAATGTGTAAACAGATGATTTATATATTATATATTACACATATGTGTCCAATATATTATACATAAATGTACACAATATCCAGTAAATGCATATATATATATATATATATATATATATATATATACCACTTATATTATATATTATTTTATATATAATATAAAATATATTGATAATCTGTTTTGACATTTTTATTAGTAGGTAAATACCTATATGCACATATTAAAAGAATATATATATATATATATATAATTCATGATGTGCACATATATGTATTTACCTAACAAGCAAATATATATATATATATATATATATATATATATATATATAATCATGTCAAATATATGATTCACAACATATATAAATGCAGTATTTATGCACATATACCCAACCTTGCCTAATATGCCTAAATCCTCTATGATCATAATATGATAATAAAGGATCATATCATATATATCTTATGATGTGCACACATACATGTATATATTTACCTCACAGTCATATATATATCACATATCATACCTATATATCGACAGTATATATATATATATATATGAATGTAATATATATTTAGAAACATATGCCCAATCCTTTATGACATATAGTTTATTAGTAAGTAAATGCATATATAATATCCATCTATTACATATATGATCCATATATGTATGCAATTATATATGCTTATATATATATTTTATGATTATACATGCAGCAGTTTTCCATATGTGGACGCGCAGCCCTGGGAGAGAAGGCGCCCAAGATGCTGCCCCTCCACTTTTTTTGCGAAAGGAGCGATAGAAAGAAGGCAGAGGAGCGCGACTGGCGCGAGAGGAGCTGTGAGAGCGTAGAGAGGGCGAGTGCTGTTATTTATTTATATATTTTTGGTTTCTGTAGGAGGGAGCAGTGCGAAAGGGAACGCAAGCTGATTGGATTGGAGCACAAGCAGAGGAGGTATGGGGGGGATACAATGAGAGCGAGAGAGAGAGAGAGCGCGAGAGCAAGAGCAAGGAGAGAGAGAGAGAGAGAGAGAGAGGGCTGGATGGAGGGAGGGAGGGGGTTGGAGTGAGTGTGTGAGAGTGTATGCAGCTTGCGGTGCCCCTGCTGTGGAATTACAGCAGGAGAACGTTGTAGGGGACCTGAAAGAGAGCAGTTACAGGAGGAAACGTGTATGACAAGTGGACGGACTGGACCGGACCGGGCTTGGGAAGACCACCGGTCATCTGGGAGAAAGAGAATAGGGTCAGGAGAGAGAGAGAGAGAGAGAGAGAGTGTGTCTTTTCTCAAATCGGCTCGGCCTGTGGCTCCCTCTTCCAGGGGTCGTCTCCTCACGGTGAGTGTGTATGCATATGTAAGTGTGTGTGTGTGTGTGTGTGTTACATCATGCACCATCATGTCATTCATGCTTAATACACATCTTCATTCATGTCTGCCAGCAGGAGCTGATCACAGACGAGGGGCCGACTTTGCCTTTGAATTGCTAAGAAAGACGCTGCCATTGCCATACCATTGACTGTGTGTGTGTGTGTGTGTGGTGGGGGGGCGCCAGTGTGTGTGTGTGTGTGTGATTGGTATTCTGGAAGCGGACCGTGCTCAGAATGGCTCCACAGAGCGGGGATTGTGTTAACCTGCGGAAGATCACACTCCAGCCACAGTTTTCCAAAGCTGCTCTCTCTCTCTCTCTCTCTCTCTCCCTCTTTTCCTCTATGTCTCTCTAAGTCTCTCGCCCACATTTCTTCCACGTTTCCTCCCCATTCTTCTTCTTCTTCTTTTTTTTTTGCCCCTTTTTCTCTTTTCTACCCTGGCTGCTCTTCTCCCATCTCCTCCATCCCCCTCTCCTCCCTCACCTCCATCCCTCCCTCCATCCCCCACTCTGAGTCAGAGAGGGTGCTGATGTATTTGAGGGAAATCTGGCCGTGTTACATTGCTTTTTGGCTCTTTCTCTCTCTCTCTTTCTCTCTCTCTCTCTCTCTCTTCTTGTCATTCCCTCCCTCTCTCGCCCCTCCATTCATTGGCTGGGCATGCAGGGGCCCTTCCTGTTGCTTAGCTGAAGGCGCCTGTGTGTGTGTGTGTGTGTGTGTGTGTGTGAGAGAGAGAGAGAGAGAGAGAGAGAGAGAGCATGCACAATGGTTGCTAACTGCTACATCTGGCTCAGAGACGGTCAAACGCGGCTTTAGTCATGCTGACATTTGTTGCGTGTGCGTTTTCCGCGTGCGCGCCCTGGTGCTAACCGCTAACAGCTACGCGTGGCTCAGAGATCACTCAAAGGCAGCTTTAGTCATGCTGACATTTGTTGCATGTGTGTGTACGAGTGTGTGTGTGTATGAGTGTGTGTGTGTGTGTATGAGTGTGTGTGGTGTGAAGAGAACATGGCAGCGTTCGTCTGCCGCCTTGGAGGCAGGTTTCTCACATCCCATCGATCCCGATCGTGCCCTCACACACACACACACATAAACACACTAACACACTAGGATACACACACACACATACACACAAACACATGTTCACCCTCACACAACAGCACTAACAAGCTGAAAGGTCCCGCGGGGGTACGACTCTGTATTGATTAAAACCCAATAGTCAGGAGCTGTTAAAGGTTAGAGTTCAAACTGCCCCGGCAGTCCGTCTGTCCAGTCTTACTGACCCCGTTTAATCCCTTAAACTGCAGGCTTATTGCTGAGCAACTGTTGTTAATTATTCAGGAGGTAGTAGGAATGATTTGGATTCCAGTATAAATTGTTTGGATTCCAGTATGAATTATTCAGTAAATATTATATACTTATTCTGTAAAAGCTATCTACTAAGTATTTGGTATCCAGTATGAATTATTATATAACTGCTGTGGATCATTTGGAAACTGGTATGAATTATTCTATCTATACTATAAATGATTTTGTATCCAGTATGAATTATATGATTATGATGGCACTATGAATGATTTAGAAACTGGTATGAATTAGTCTACATTTAGAATAAAGTATTCCATGTCTGTTATGAATTATTCAGTATCCACTATGAATTGTTCAGTATGTAATATGAACTGTTTCTTAAGTATTTGGTATCCAGTATGAATCATTATATAACTACTATGAATACTACATCCACTATAAATTATTCCAGATCTAGTATGAATTATTCAGTATCCACTATGAATAATTTAGTATCTAGTATGAACTATTTGTTAACTAGTATGAATTATTTGGTTTCCAGTGTAAATTGTTTGGTATCTGCTTTGATGTACTCAGTAAATATTATCACTTGCTCAGCATCTAGTATGAATTATTCTGTAGAAATGATCAACTATTTGGAATCCAGTATGAATTGTTTGGTATCTACTATGATTTACTTAGTAAATATTATCACTTGCTCAGCATTTAGTATGAATTATTCTATCTATACTATCAATGATTTCGTATCCAGTATGAATTATTCCATAAGTACTATGAATGATTTGGAAACTGGTATGAATTATTCTACACCTTGAATAAAGTATTTCATGTCTGTTCTGAATTATTCAAAATGTAGTATGAATTATTCCAGATCTAGTATGAATTATTAAGTATCTACTATGAATTGTTCAGTATGTAGTATGAACTGTTTCTTAAGTATTTGGTTTCCAGTATGAGTTCCTTGGTTCCTATCATGAATTATTCAGTAAATCCTACCACTTGATCAGCATATAGTATGAATTATTCTGTAGAAATGATCAACTATTTGGTATCCAGTATGAATCATATTACTACTATGAAAAACTGGTATGAATTATTCTACATCTAGTATAAATTATTCCAGATCTAGAATGTTTTTTTCAATTATTTAGTATCTAGTATGAACTATTTGTTAACTAGTATGGTAATTATTTGGTATCCAGTATGAATTATTTCGTAACTACTATGAATGATTTGGAAACTGGTATGAATTATTCTACATCTAGTATAACGTATTCCATATCTAGTTATTCAATATCTACTATGAATTATTTAGTATCCACTATCAGTTATTTAGTATGGATTATTCAATATCCACTATGAATTTTTTGGTATCTAGTAAGAATCAATCAGCAACTATTAGACATTATTGGAAATCAAGTACGAATTATTTGGTAGCTAGTATCTGTTATTCAGCATCAACTACAAATGATTTAGCATCTCTTGTTCTATTTATTTAGTAATTATTCAGTATCCAGAGTGAATTATTCATTAAACTAGCCCTAAACCTGATACTAACCCTAACTAACCCTATTCTCAACTACAACCCAAAACCTCAACCAGCCCTAGACCTGACATCACCCTTAACTAAACCTAAACTTAACCCCAATATTAACATCTAACCTAACCCTAAACAACCCTTAACCCAGACCTCGTCCTAACCCTAACTTCAGTCTAAAACCTGAATGTAATTCTAAACCCAATTTTCACTTCAACCCAGATCTTAATCCTAATCATAAACCAGAACCTAAAACTAGCCTTAACTTAACCCAACCCTAACTTTAATAAACCTAACTAAACCCTAACCTAACCTGAACCTAACCCTAAACTGAACTTTAACTTCAACCCAAAACCTAAAACTAGCCCTAGACCTAAACTTAATCCTAATGTTAATATTTGAATAAAACCTGAACCTAGCCCTAAACGACCCTCAACATCCCAAAAGCCAGACCTCGTCCTAATTCTAACTTTGTCTTCAGCCTAAAACCTAATCATAATCCTAAACCGAACCTTACCTTCAACCCAAACTCTAAACCTAATCATAATCCTTATCCGAACCTTACCTTCAACCCAAACTCTAAACCTAATCATAATCCTAAACTGAACCTTACCTTCAACCTAAACTCTAAACCTAATCATAATCCTAAACCGAACCTTACCTTCAACCCAAACTCTAAACCTAATCATAATCCTAAACCGAACCTTACCCTCAACCCAAACTCTAAACCTAAACATAATCCTAAACCAAACCTTATCCTCAACCCAAACTCTAAACCTAATCATAATCCTAAACTGAACCTTACCTTCAACCCAAACTCTAAACCTAATCATAATCCTAAACCGAACCTTACCTTCAACCCAGAACCTAAAACTAGCCCAAAACCTGACACTAACCCTAACAACCCTATTCTTAATTTCTACCCAAAACCTAAACCTCGCCTAACCTCAACCTTAACTTCAGCCTAGAACCTCATCCTAACCCTAGGCTTAACACTGAACCTGATCCTAAATCAGACCTTAACTTCACGAGCCTAACCTAAATGGCGGCCTTTTAAGCTAGTCCTAAACCTGATCCTAAACCTAAAAAGTAAGGATCAGTGATTCTTACGGTTCCTCAGTGAGGAACCGACCGTGGAACTAAAGCACCAGTGACTGTGAGAGTGAGGAACTTGAGGCCTTATCTTCTGCATGAGAGAGAGTGTGTGTGTGTGTGTGTGTGCGTGTGTGTGTGTGTGTGTGCGTGTGTGCGTGCAGAAAGTGTGTGAGGGTGAGCTGTGAGGCCAGTCAGAAGAATGAAAGAGTGAAGGTTGAGGACAGTGTAGAAGGAGTCGCTGTGTGTGTGTGTGTGAGTGTGTGTGTGTGAGTGTGTGTGTGTGTGTGTGTGTGTGTGTGTTTATGTGTGTGTAAAGACTGATGTGTGGGATAAGCGAGAGTGACACAAATGTCTCTGTTCCCGCCCCCTCTCTCCCGTCCCGCCGGCCTGCCCCGACTTCCTCCCTCTACTGTTTCATCTCTCAGGCCTCTCTCAGCTCTCCAGCACGGCTTCATGGCTCGGCCTGGTCCTCACCCCTCCTCTGTGTGTTTGTTCAGATTAAAGGAGCAGTTTGGCAAACAGGCCGATTTACACGACTTCACACTGAACCCTCGTCAGAAGTAGAGTCAGAGTCAGAGTCTCTCCCGAATGGAAACGTCCACTCGGACGCTGAAAGCTGTCTGCTGCGGCTCCCCGTACGCTGCTAGCCAGGAGTTACAGTATATGACGTTATCACATACAGCTGCCAAACACGGCGCGGGCAGGGAATTACTGACCTCAGACAAACAAACCAACAACAGCCTGTTTACAAAATGTGTGGATAGAAACGTGTTCAGTGTCCACTATGAATTATTCATTAACTACTAATATAAAGTAAATAATACTGCTAATAATTATTCAGTAACTATGAGTGTATCTACTATGAGTGATTCAGTAACCACTATGAATTATTCAATATCTATTATGAGTGATTCAGTAACCACTATGAATTATTCAATATCTATTATGAGTGATTCGGTAACCACTATGAATTATTCAATATCTACTATAAATGATTCAGTATCCACTATGAATTATTCAGTATCTACAATTAATCATTCAATATCAACCATAATGTATTCATTAACTAGTATGAATTACTCAATATCTGCTATGAGTGATTCAGTATCTACTAGGAATGATTCAGTATCTACCATGGGTTATTCATTAACTAGTATGAATTATAGTAGATATAAGTAAATAGTACTGATAATAATTATTCAGTAACTACTATTAGTGATTCAGTATCCACTATGAATTATTCATGAACTAGTATGAATTATTCAATATCTACTATGAATTATTCATGAACTAGTATGAATTATTTAATATCTACTATGAGTTATTCAGTATCCACTATAAATTATTCAATATCAGCTATAATTTATTCATTAACTAGTATGAATTACTCAATATCTGCTATAAGTGATTCAGTATCCACTATGAATTATTCAATATCTACTATAAGTGATTCAGTATCTACCATAAATGATTCAGTATCTACTATGAATTATTCAGTATCTACTATGAGTTATTCAGTATCCACTATGAATTATTCAGTATCCATTATGAGTGATTCAGTATCCACTATGAATTATTCAGTATCTACTATGAGTTATTCAGTATCCACTATGAATTATTCAGTATCTACTATGAGTTATTCAGTATCCACTATGAATTATTCAGTATCTACTGAGTGATTCAGTGTCCATTATGAGTGATTCAGTATCCACTATGAATTATTCAATATCTATTATGAGTGAATCAGTATCCACTATGAATTATTCAATATCCGCTATGAGTGATTTAGTATCCACTAGGAATGATTCAGTATCCACTATGGGTTATTCATTAACTAGTATGAGTGATTCAGTATCTACTATGAGTGATTCAGTATCCACTATGAATTGCAGTAATTAGATTACTGCCTGTTTGATTTCAGTTGACTCAGTTGGTCGTTCCGGAGATATTTGGAGTCTGAAGTTTGCTTCTTTGAAGCTACAAGGCTAATGTGGTCTGTTTCTGGCTTTCTGATTGGCTGCTGCGTATTGCGCCTCATTAACAAACAGCAGCCCGAGCGAAAACCAGGAGAGTAAAAGGGAGGATTTCGACTGGACTGAGCTGCTGAGGACTCCCAGGCTGAGAGTGGGGGTGTGATGCAGGGAGGATGGTGGGCACACGGGGACGTGTTTAGTCTGGCGCGGCCGTGGCTGTGGCTGCAGCTTTGCGATGGCGGTGTTATGGTGAGATGGCAGTGATTAACACTACTGCAGGCAGCAAGTTTACAAATACACCAACCAGCCATAACATTAAAACCACCGACAGGAGACGTCAATAACACTGATGGTCTGGTTCCAGTGGCTCTGGTCAGGGGGTGGAGACCACAGGACACCTTCAGAGGTCTTGTGGAGTCCATGCAGTCCATGCCTCCACAGGTCTGAGCTGTTTTCATGGCTACACTTTATTAGGCCATATCATATTCATGGATTTGAATGTTTGCTCAGTGGTTTCTGGGTAGATGCAGATGAGCAAGCTCTGCCATTGGTTAGGACTTCAACAGCAGAACTGAAGGCCTAATGGAAAGGCCTAACCCCCAGCTCTAATCAACCAATCACATTATTATGATTTTCCAAAGGTAACTTTAGAAACGTAACTCCAGGCCTACTGGGAGATGCGGACAAAAGTATTGGGACACCTGCTTATTCATTGTTTCAGTCAAGGAAGGGGATTGAAACAGAGTTGATCCTGCTTGTGTTAAAGTAGCTGTCTCTGCTGTCCAGGGAAGAACTCTAGGCTTTCTACGAAATGTTATGAGTAGAGCATTGCTGTGAGGGTTTGATGGCATTCAGAGTGTGAGCAAGGTCAGGATGTTCGATGAGTGTTAATAAAATAAAATGAAATGTATTTGAAATGGATAAAAACACACTCCTATTTTTTCCCATCCATCATTCCAGAAAACACAGTTCCTCCACTGCTCCACAACTCAATGCTGGGGGGCTTTAGACCCCCCTCAAGCCCACGCCCGGCATTAGGCAGCATGGTGCCAATAGGTCCATGTTTATCTGCTCCAGTGGGAATGCACACCCACAGCTCGTCTAGCCCCTGTGGAGAGGAGAAGTACTGCCCATAGAATAGGACTCTCTGGAGCAGATAATATGAGCCTATTGGCACCATGCCGCCTAATGCCAGGCGTGGGCTAGAGGGGTATGAAGCCCCCCAGTAGCAGCACTGAGCTGTGGAGCAGTGGGACTAACTGTGTTCTCTGGAAAGATGGATGGTGGAGCTCCGTCCAGTACTTTGGGAATGGATTGGGGGTTAGCTGGGGATGATGAGACCTTATTGATACTCTCATTGCTGAATGCAATCAAATCCTCACAGCAACACAACACCACAACACAACTCAACACAACTCTAGTAGAAAGCCTTTTCCTTCCCTGTAGAAACAGCTCCTCTAACAAAAGCTGGATCAGCTCTTTTAAATAAGCCCTGATTTCAGAAGAAGCAGTGAATAAGCAGGTGTCCCAATACTTTAGTCCTTTTCACTGCTTGCATAACACTACGTTTCCAGCAAACACTACAGGATTTTTGGTCTTTTTAGCCTTTTTTGGGGTCAGGTCATTATGATTAGTCAATGATTAGTGATGAAGTGCTGAACATCCTCCTCCATCCGTTAACTGAACGTCCATCAACGTTTAGCGAGAGCTCTTTTCATCCGATTACGATTACGCCACTGCGGAAGCTCTAGTGACTGTCTGTGTTTCCTTCTAGGTTCGAGGCCAAAAGACTGACCACAGCAACGAGGAGCGGCCCGTATCCGATCTGCGGCCGGGCCGGGTGGTGGCTCGTCCGGGATGCTGCCGTCTGCTCTACTCAGCGCTTCTGCGACGGGAGGTTTGGAGTAGATGTCACCACCATTAGGAGACTGACCTTTGCGTTTCACAGGATCGGGCTCCGTCGCTTGTTTATCCGGGCCTGGACGCTTGTTGTGTCCGGCCGGCCCTGAACTGTCTGAAGTGTCTCGCCTGGAGACGAGGCAACTTCCGAAACATCGGCTTGACCTTTACTCAAGTGAAGGCTTCGTCATGTGATTGCAGCCAAGCCCGGCCTTCCCTCAGAGCTTCCTCGCCACCTTGGAGAGCGGACAGTCGTCCGGCGAGATCGGGGTGGACAGGAGAGGCGAATACCGCCACCACCCCCGAAAAAACACTCTAGCGTGGAAGTGTGTGAAGTGTTTGGGTGTGTGTCTGCCACCATGGGCGAGGGAGGAGGCCGGAGACTAACAGGAAGAGGCAGCTAAATGTTAGCGCTAACTTTGGAGGCCAGGTGTTACATGGAGGTGTGAGAGCGAGCGAGTGGCAGCGAGTGCGTGGGTGGGCGAGTGTGTGTCCGAGTGCGAACAAGGTTGATGGACATTGCGTGTTCGTGTGTGTGTGTGTGTGCGTGTCTGTGTGTGTTAGCATGAGAACTGGTTGGGATTGGCGGCGATTGGCCTTCGCGAGTGTGGTGTGATGCTGCTGGCCGGGCGGAGGGAACATCTGGAGGACAGGAGATAAGAGGGAGAACAGGGGGGATAACAGGGGGGTTCCAGCTCCTGTGTTCTAGACTGCAAGGGAGGCCCGGAACAGGCTTTAACCGGGCCTCGGGCCTCGTTTAATGACTCCCGGCCCTCCGTACTGGATTACTACACCACCGCCGCTGCAGCAGGAGCCCCTCAGTCCTGCTAGGGCTGCCGCCACTGTCCACTCTGCCTGACCGGAGCTTCACCGCGCTTCCCCGAAAGATCCGAGCTGGCTGGTTAACGTGGCGACCCGATGGCATCCTGACGACGCACGCTTCACTCTGTGAGTAAAGCACTTGTACTCGGGCCTCCCTACGGTGTGTGTGTGTGTGCGCACCGTCAGACGGGTTGCATCTCCTCCTGCTTGAATGCTCTAACAACCCTTGCTGTGTTTTGTTGTTTGTTTATGTGTGTGTGTGTGTGTGTGTGTGTGTGTGTGTGTGTGTGATCCTACAATCAAATGATAGCTTGTCAGGCGGCGTTAGCTCCGGTGTGTTGGATTCGGAGATTCCTGGATAGGGATCTTAGAGCTCCGCTCACTTCAGTTTCCAGCTCTAAACCTGTCCCATCCGCGATGTGGACAAAAGTATTGGGACACCTGCTCCTTCATCGCTAGATTTTAGAGGCGACATGAGCAGTAGTGAGGATTCAGGATGCTGAATGATGATGATCACCACCCCACCTCATCCTCCCATGGTGTAGGTCCCCCTCGTAGGTCCCACCCATACAGCTCTGACCCGTTGAGGAATGGTCCAGAGATCCTAATGAGAATTAATGGCCGGTTCACCGGTCGTCCTTCCTTGGAGGTGCTGCCCTCTGCACACCCGGAACACCACACAAGACCTGCCTGATGTTTTGGAGATGTTCTGACCTGGTCTGACTCATCCAGAACATCACGGGTTGGTTCTTCATAATAATAAACACAGGCCCCTCTCAGTGGTTGTAATGTAATGGCTCATTGGTGTAGACACAGGATACACTGCTCCTCCCCAGCACACTGTGAGCTTGCTTTACAGCCATTTGGGCCAGTCCAGCTCCCTCCATTACCTGACAATCAGTCTGGATGTGCCCTTAACCTGTCCATTGAGCTGTGAAGAACAATCCCCCTCCCCCCCCCGGTTCCCCCTCACATCAGGCTGGCCAGGTTCACAGATGTGAGGCCTGAGCACTGCTGCTGTTCCAGTGATAGAGGCACTTTCATGGGGGGTATGGAAGAGATGTGTAAAGCACTAACACACACTCACACCGTTGCATTAAATATATATTTTGAAATAAATAAAAAACCACACTTTCTACAGTTTGTCATATATATAATTTCATATAAATTATTTATTAAATTATATATTCATTATTTATATTATTATATATCATCGCCAAACATGGAACAAACCAGAAGCTCAGTTTGAATAAATCCAGTTAAACTATCTGAAGTAAATCAACAAATGATTCAGTATCCATTATGAATGATCCAGCATCTATAATTCATTATGTAATATCTCGTATAAAATATTCAGTATGAATTATCCAGTATCTATAATTCATTATTTAATATCTCCTATAAAATATTCAGTATGAATTATCCAGTATCTATAATTCATTATTTAATATCTCCTATAAAATATTCAGTATGAATTATCCAGTATCTATAATTCATTATTCAGTATCTACCATAAAACATTCAGTATGAATTGTTTAGTATCTATGAATTATTCAATACAAATTATGATTGTTTCAGAATCCACTATGAATTGTCCACTGTCTATTATGAATAATTCAGTTTACTACAAAATATTCAGTATTCAGTATGAATTGTTCAGTATCTATGATACTGTGGATTATTCAATACATCTTATGATTTTTTTTCCAGTGTCCAGTATGAATTATTCAGAACTATAAAGTATTTATTATCGATTTAACAAATTATGCAGTACCTATTATGGAGTATTCTAGAGTCTAGTTCGAATTATTCAGTATCTGCTAGGAATTATTTGGTATCCACTATGAATTATTCCTTATTCACTATAAATGATTTAGTAACTGTTATGAATTATTCCGTATCCACTATGAATTGTTTAGTAATTACTATGAATTACCCTGTATCTATTATGAATTATTCAGCTACTACTAATAGGAATGATCCCATATCTATTATGAATTATTCCGTACCCACTATGAATTATAACTACTAACATAGTAACTACGAGGAATGAGCCTGTGTGTATTACGAATTATTCAGTAACCACTATGATGTATTTAGTAACTACGAGGAATGAGCCTGTGTGTATTAGGAACGATTCAGTATCCACTATGAATTACTTGGAATGATGGCATATCGAGTACTAAGAATGATTGAGTATTCACTATGAATTATTTATTAACTACTTGGAATTATTGCATATCCACTATTAACAATGATTGAGTATCCACTATGAATTATTTAGTAATTACTATGAATGAATGATTCCATATCCATTAAGAATTATTCAGTACCCACTATGAATTATAACTACTAACATAGTAACTACTAGGAATTATCCTGTGTATTATGAATGATTGAGTCTCCACTATGAATTATTTAGTAATTACTTGGAATGATGGCATATTGACTATTAAGAATGATCCACTATGAATTATTCAGTACTTACTATGAATGAATGATTCCATATGTATTAAGAATTATTCAGTATCCATTATTAATTATTTAGTAACTACTATGAATGAGCCTGTGTCTATTATGAATGATTGAGTATCCACTATGAATTATTTATTAATTACGAGGAATGAGCCTGTGTGTATTAAGAATGATTGAGTATCCACTATGAATTATTCAGTACTTACTAAGAATGAATGATTCCATATCCATTAAGAATTATTCAGTACCCACTATGAATTATAACTACTAACATAGTAACTACTAGGAATTATCCTGTGTATTATGAATGATTGAGTCTCCACTATGAATTATTTAGTAATTACTTGGAATGATGGCATATTGACTATTAAGAATGATCCACTATGAATTATTCAGTACTTACTATGAATGAATGATTCCATATGTATTAAGAATTATTCAGTATCCATTATGAATTATTTAGTAACTACTATGAATGAGCCTGTGTGTATTATGAATGATTGAGTATCCACTATGAATTATTTATTAATTACGAGGAATGAGCCTGTGTGTATTATGAATGATTGAGTATCCATTATGAATTATTTATTAACTACTATGAATGAGCCTATATCTATTATGAATGATTGAGTATCCACTATGAATTATTTATTAACTACTATGAATGAGCCTGTGTGTATTATGAATGACTGAGTATCCATTATGAATTATTTATTAACTACTATGAATGAGCCTATATCTATTATGAATGATTGAGTATCCATTATGAATTATTTATTAACTACTATAAATGAACCTATATCTATTATGAATGACTGAGTATCCATTATGAATTATTTATTAACTATGAGGAATGAGCCTGTGTGTATTATGAATGATTGAGTATCTATTCATCTGTACGTTCTGTAGTTATGAGGGTGGGATTGTTCAGCCTAAAATATGAACTCTGACTTCCTGTCTGACAGAACAGCGAATCCGAATCCCATCAGTTTGAGATTCTCACATCTCCAATATTAGCAGACGGGTTCGTCTCCGAGGAGAGAGAGAGAGGGAGAGGCATGTGCTGGTGTCCACCACACACCTCTAGGTCAGACTGGTCACTGGGCACCAAACCACACATGAATACACTACTGTGTGTGTGTGTGTGTGTGTGTGTGTGTGCTGTTGACATGACCATTTTGGACTCTTGTAAAGCTATGGTTGGCACCCATGCCGGGTCTGAGCGCACTCATTAGCCATCGCTGCTACTGCCGCATTTATACACCTCTGTGATGCTGGCCGGCTCTGTTGCCATGGCGCCAGGCCGCTGTTGTTTACTGGCAGGCTGCGGTTATCAGGAGGAGCTCAGGTGTCCATCGTTATAAAAACTGGGCTTATGACAGAAGTGGTTCCTATATGATGGCAGACTGTCTGCTTTGAAGAGCTGCAACTAATGACCGGTTCTGTAATGGATTAATCTGCTGACCGCTGTTCGATTAACAGAACCTTTAGGCCTCGGGCTGTTTCCTGTCCCATCATTCAAACTTCCTTCCTCCTGACCAGAAGTTCCTGAAAACAATAGCAGCCACCTACGCTTCATTTACTGCAATACTGCGACACTGCTGACAGAATGACCATGTGTATCGACCTTTTTTAGTGTCCACTATGAATTATTCAGCCTATACTGTGGATCATTCAGTATCTATAAAGATGCAGGATCCACTATGAATTGTTCTGTAGCGACTATGAAATATTCAGTTTCCATTATGAATTATCCACTAGCCACTGTGAATTATTCAGTATCTACTATGAATTATTCCCTAGCCACTTTATTCACTAGCCACTATGAATGATTCACTAGCCACTGTGAATTATTCACTAGCCACTATAAAGTATTCACTAGTCACTATGAATTATCCACTAACCACCTTGAATTATCTACTAACCACTGTGAATTATTCAGTATCTACTATGAATTATCCACTATCCACTATGAATTATTCAGTATCTACTGTAAATTATTTACTAGCCACTATGAATTATCCACTATCCACTATGAATTATTCAGTATCTACTGTAAATTATTTACTAGCCACTATGAATTATCCACTATCCACTATGAATTATTCAGTATCTACTGTAAATTATTTACTAGCCACTATGAATTATCCACTATCCACTATGAATTATTCAGTATCTACTGTAAATTATTTACTAGCCACTATGAATTATCCACTATCCACTATGAATTATTCAGTATCCACTATAAATTATTCACTAGCCACTATGAATTATCCACTAGCCACTGTGAATTCTTCAGTATCTACTATGAATTATCCACTAGCCACTATGGTCTCCAAAAAGTCAGGCAGGTCTTGTAAGGTGATCCTGGTGGTCAGTACCTACCAAAAAAGTGCCCCAAAGAAGGACAACCGGCTCAGGCTCAAGGCTCAGGTACGCTCCTGTAGCAGGCCTGTAGATCCACCTTCAGAGGTCTCAGGGCTCAGCCTACTTGAGTAGATAGGGAGAGTATGGGCGATGTGTAGCCATGTGTTAGAGTAGCAGTGCTGCTGAAGCCACAACAAGCTCCAAAGCCTGCAGATCTGTTCAAGACGTGGCGTAACAGACGGCGGCGGCCCGGTGCCGTTCAGCCAAAGCTGAACAGAAGGCCAAATCAGAGGGACTATCTTTCCACACCCGAGATAACAACTCAGATCCCGTCTGCCTGCTCAGAGGGACGGCTCCGTAATGACGCTCGCCGCGTTTAGCCGCTTGTGATTTAGCCGAAACAAAGGCCAGCACCATGCTGCGAGTCGGCCAGCGGAGATGAAAATCAGCTTTCCTCTAAAGCCCCGGAGTTTTCCCGTCCAAACAGTCACAGGCCACAGTGAAGAGCGGAGCACTGGATGACTGCTGAATGCAGGGCGGGTACTGAGCCACCACCGCTGCTGCCACCGCTGCCGCCACCGCTGCCACCACCGCTAATCCTATCCGCAAACACTGCTTCTGAGAAAAGGCCAGATATGTAAGGCATCTGCTTCGTCCTGCTGTAGTGAAACCTCAGCCCCGGCGCTGTTGATGGAAGCTAATGGCGCAGGGTGAACCTTTGTGTTGGGCTATTAAGTTGTTGGGGCTTTTAAGTGCTGAAGCTCTGGACTCCTAAGGTTAGCGCTAGCATGAGCCTTGATTTCCAGTCGCCGGTAGTTGTAGGTGTTAGGATCAAGTGCAGTAATCTAGATCCTGAACTGATATTAAATCTAGTCTTAATATCTAATATTTTGCATATTAAAAAGGTTTGATTTCTATGAATAAGAAAAAAAAACTTGTTTTAAGCCACGTCATCTAGTGAAGGTCTGGACTCAACTTAAGAAACTGAGCAGTTAATTAAGCATATTTTAGGAACCGATGCAGATAATTTTGCTTAGATAAAGAAATTATGGAGATAAATTATTTTTTTATGCAACTAATACAAATTATTTTGCAAGGAATGATGGAAATAATGCAGTTAGATGAGCTCAGTTTAACAGGTTTTACAGTCCATTTTGTGATGGAGCTCCACCATCCATCATTCCAGAGAACACAGCTCTTCCACTGCTCCACAGCTCCTCAATGCTGGGGGGCTTCATACCCCTCTAGCATGGATGCCAATAGGTTCGGCAAGTTTGCAACACTATACGGCCAAAAGTATTGGGACACTTGCTCATTGTTCACAATTGAAGTTGGAGTTGGAGTCTCTACTGTCCAGGGAAGAGTTTGGAGGAACATTGCTGTGAGGGTTTGTTTGCATTCAGCGACGTGAGTGTTATGCATCCCATGGATGCCAAAAGGTTCGTCAAGTTTGCAACACAATTTGGACAAAAGTATTGGGACACCTGCTCATTGTTCACTGGGTATTAAAAAGAGCTGATCCTGCTTTTGTTGGAGTAACTGTCTCTAATGTCCCGGGAAGAAGAAGGCTTTCTAACTAGAGTTTGTGCTGGAGGAGCTGCATTGCTGTGAGGGGTTTGATTGCATTCAGCGGCAAGAGCGTTAGTGAGGTCATTCTCAAACCCCACTGTAATAAGCGTGAACTCGGGTTTAAGGCCCTGGCGAGTTCAAAATCAGCGCTCGAAGGAACGGGCCTGAGTGAGCTATTGACTCGCTCTGTAGCCCCCGTTGAGTTCAGAGCCTGATGAGCGTCCACGAGCGGTTTGATCCAGTTCAGACAGCCCAGCCGTGTGGATGGCAGCTTGCATTACAGCCCATTTCACTTGCTTATTCAGAATCAATTAGATATTTAGCCTCGCAGACGTCTCGGCACAGCTCGGCGCAACATCCACGGGGGTATCCAAATCCAAGAGGAAGAGGAGAACCGCTGAAGCCGGAGAAGAATGCTCAGAAAGGCATTGGCTGTTCTTTGATCGTGAGCGGAAATCGCTGTCAACAAGCTCCTCTCACGTAAAAATAAAGATATTTCCGACGCTGTAATGTTCTCTGATACTCCTGTCAGCGCCTGACAGCTCGTCTCAGAAGCTCCTCGCTTTCACGCTTCCAGCAGACGAGGCGTCCACTCCCCGCCCCCTTTTTTTTTTCTTCTCAATTTCGCCGGTTTGGAGCAGGTCCAGGCGTCCAGGGTTACAATTAAGATCAATCTCCCATTAAAGGTGAGCGACCGGCTCGGTCTCAGGCAGCTGCTACCTGTAGGGCTCCCATTTCAGGAGAAGCGCGAGGGAGATCCATCTCTATTAGTGCCCCTCGCTGCAAAATCAATGCAGGGCCAGGGCCTCGTTCATAGGGGAGCTCTGGGCTAGCCGGCCTGGACACTCTATACTCCTCCAACTAGCCTCAGACCTTTGAGTCGTCTCTTTGACCAGCCGACAGTCTCTCCCCGGTGAGACGTAGAAGATAGGAGAGCGAGAGTTCTGGGGTTGCCTGGGATTCAGAGGTGTGACACTATATGACAAAAGTATTGGGACACCTCCGCGTTTCCTCCAAGTTTTTCTTCCAAACTTGAAGGTCCGGGGAATGATCAGCACCCCACCTCATCCCCAACTCTTCCCAACTCGCATTACAGCCCGATTCATCACAAATGTACTGGATGGAGCACCATCATCATTCCAGAGAACACAGTTCCTCCAGTTGCTCCACCTCCCAAATGCTGGGGGTTTGTTTTATACCCCTCTACCCCACTGCATGTTTTGTATTCCTATTGTATTGGCAACTCTTTTTTAATACCTTGGCTATTTCAGAAGAAACAATGGCCGAGCAGGTGTCCCAATACTTTTGTCAAAAAAAAAAACCCTTTCAATTCCTTCCCTCTGAAGGACTGGTCAAGGTGGTATTTTTTACGAGCAGTCTTGCGAGCGATTGGACGAACCCACAAGACACATGATGAGAAGGTCGGTACGTGGGGTAGGTCTTACTCCCGAGGAGGTACGACGGAGTTGCTAACGAGGCCAGATGACCGAGCAAGTGTCCCAAAACTTTTGTCAAAAAAAAAAACCCTTTCAATTCCTTCCCTCTGAAGGACTGGTCAAGGTGGTATTTTTTACGAGCAGTCTTGCGAGCGATTGGACGAACCCACGAACATGATAAGAAGGTCAGTACATGTGGTAGGTCTTACTCCCGAGGAGGTACGACGGAGTTGCTAACGAGGCCAGATTAAGAAAGCTGGGTCTCTCCGTTGCGGCTCCTGGTTTGGCCCGGTCGCCGGGCACTCGGCCTCATCGATTAGCCGTCTGGAGAAAAGCCTCAAGATGGCCCTGGAGGTGCGGTATGAGCTGAGAGGAAGGAAAACCACCTCCGCACCCTGACCCTTGCTGCAGACCCTGACTCTTCTCACGGTAAATGAGGCGTGTTCTCAGCCGGGCTGTCAGAGCAAGAAAGACGGCTCCGGATCTGACGGACTTGCCAATACAATAAGACCTTTAGTGTGCTTCAGAAGAAGTGCTCTCCTCATTTGGAGGTCCACCGTCTGCTGGCATCACTTCATAAAACCTAGAGCTTCGAGCACCCGCACAGTCCAAAACGCTCCCAGGGCCGCTCTGCCTGCCCGCCTGGGTCATAGGTTTACGACCAGGGTTCGAGGGGCGAGGGGGGGGGCGCAGCAGCCCCATATTTCAGAGCTGTTAACTGCAACCGCTACAAGTCATTAAGAAGCAATAGTCTGAGTATAGCAGAGACTAGAAGCGTGATATTATCTCATATTAATTAGCTAGGATGCTAATGCTAATGCTAATATGCACTAGCATGACTAACCCCCAGTAAAATCGACGTATTTTTACGACCAGTTTCTAAAATCAGACTAAATTCTAAATCTGATCTTACAGTCCAGTCTGACTGACCTACCATTAGCATCAGCATTAGCCTCCTCCTCGGTTCTGAACCAAAGAAAGGAGCGTGGTTCTCTTGCTGCTAGAACTTAGGCACAAATAGAACATAGGCACTATTTAAGGTGGAATGGAGAGTTAGCATTAGCAGCAACTTTAGCTTTAGCTTAGTTTTTAGTCTGCTAACTGGTAACATAAGCGCACTTGTCAGTGCAAATAAAGCTATTGTTGCTACACTATGTGGACAAAAGTATTGGGACACCTGCCCGTTTCTTCTTCTTTTTTTTTTCTTCCAAAACCGAGGGTCCAAAGAAGGCTTTCTACTAGATTTTGGAAGAGAATTGCTGTAAGGATTTGGTTGCATCGAGCCACTGGAGCGTTAGCGAGGTCAGGATGTTGAATGATCGGCACCCCACCTCATATAATACGGCCAGATTCGTCACAAAAGTACTGGATGGAGCACCACCATCCATCATTACAGAGAACACAGTTGTACCACTGCTCCACAGCTTCTCAATGCTGCTGGGGGGCTTTATACCCCTCTAGCCCATGCCTTCATGTTTGGCTGCTAACTAGTAACATAAGCCCACTTATCAGTTCAAATAAAGCTCTGTTTTTGTTTTACTCATTAAAATAACGTCGCTCGGGATTCAAACTCACGACCCCCTGGCGCATTGGACCTCAGAGCCACTCGGAGCCCGAGATTTTAAATTGTTCTAGCGATATTCATGTTGGAGCAGTTAGTGGTAAAACAGTCCCTATAGAAACATCCCATAGAAAAGTCAGTCAATGCAGGGCCAGGGCCTCGTTCATAGGGGAGCTTTGGGCTGGCAGGCCTGGACACTCTATACGCCTCTAACTAGCCTCAGACCTCTGAGTCGTCTCTTTGGCAGCCGACGTTGCCTGGTGAGACGTAGAAAATAGGAGAGCGACACTATATGACAAAAGTATTGGGACACCTCCGCGTTTCTTCGTAGTTTCCTCCAAACTCGAGGGCCCGGGGAAAGTTTCCTACTAGATATTGGTAGCGAGGTCAGGATGTTGGACGATCAGCACCCCACCTCATCCCCAACTCATCCCAACTCGCATTACAGCCCGATTCATCACAAGCTGAGCCAAGACAAACAGATAGATAGACAGTAAATGAAAGAATGGCTATATATATATATATATATATGTTGTCATGGCGACGCCTGGTACCTTGGTTCCATGTCGCACCTCGCCGGGCTCAATAGCAGCCCCCTGGATTTGCAGTGGGCAGTTTCAGCGTGGTGGTAAACAGCGAAAATAGTATTTCAGTCTGGCCATGTGCATGTGGACTTGGCCGGGGCGACGGTAATTTACTCCTCTGACCGGTCCTTTGAAGTGCCTCACATTGGCATCTCATCCATAAACATGAGTGCTGTTTGCTTTCGAGAAAGGCAGCGGGAGAGCGCGAAAGAAGCGAGGTGGAAGCTTGGAGACGAGGCGCTGCCATGTGTTCGATGTGTTCGCCGCTCGCGCACTGTTCGCCCGGAACATGTCCGGTTTAATACAGTGCCCACGGGTCAGGCTCGTCCTCGCTGAAACGCCGCCTCAGCCTCTGACATTTGGTCAGGATCTGAAACCTTATTTTTACAGTTTTAATGGAGTTGCCAGTTTTTCAGCAAGGTCAGGGTAGAGCTGTGTTTTCTGCAGCCCTAAAACCCCCCTGCACCGAACAGTTCTGTGACCCCCCTACCCCCCGTTCCTGAGTCACACCTTCAGTTAATATCTCAGGCCCTTCTTGAGCTGCAGCAGATGTTCAGTGCCGTTCAGGGCAAGGCTGGGACCAGGGGGACTACCTGGGAGGCTCCTTGAGCACGATTGAAAATTGCCCTTTTATTCGTAGCATGTTTTGTTTTGTATGCTACATCTAGCAAAGGCTAATAGGTGTTGTTTGCGATGTCACCACTGTATAGTTCGTCCCAGCGTAGGATTGGATACGACTAATTACGAATTACATCACAACCTCAACCCTAACGGCAAGGTTTCCATTCAAGTTAGACTTCGGTTGCATTTAATAGGCACTCAGGTGACTGTTAGATGAATGTCAGGCACTATTTAAGGTGGAATGGAGAGTTAGCGTTAGCACCAGCTTCAGCTTTAGCTTGTTTCGGCCACTAACCGGAAACATAAGCACACTTATAAGTTCAAAGGAAGCTCTGTTTTTGTTTTATTCACTGAAATAATGTCGCTCAGGATTCGAACCCGCGACCTCCAGGTTACAGTGGCAGAGCAGTAGACCTAGAGTTGACTGAGCCACACCGAGATTTTTAATTGTTTTAGCGATTAAACGGGTAAAACAGTCCCCTGGTTCCATTCCCCGCTGCTGTAAAGAGGCCCGGTTAGTCTACAATATGGCTACCATTCCACACTAAACCCCACTCTACTCTGAATGACTTCTACGAGCATCTACGAGGTATCTACAATGGTACGAGGTATCTATGAGGTATCTACAATGGTACGAGGTATCTACGAGGTCTCTACAATGGTACAAGGTATCTACGAGGTATCTACAATGGTACGAGGTATCTACAATGGTACGAGGTATCTATGAGGTATCTACAATGGTACGAGGTATCTACGAGGTCTCTACAATGGTACAAGGTATCTACGAGGTATCTACAATGGTACGAGGTATCTACAAGGTATCTACAATGGTACAAGGTATCTACAAGGTATCTACAATGGTACGAGGTATCTACAAGGTATCTACAATGGTATGAGGTATCTACAAGATATCTACAATGGTACGAGGTATCTACAAGGCATCTACAATGGTACGAGGTATCTACGAGATATCTACAATGGTACGAGGTATCTACAAGGTATCTACAATGGTACGAGGTATCTACGAGATATCTACAATGGTACGAGGTATCTACAAGGTATCTACAATGGTACGAGGTATCTACGAGGTATCTACAATGGTACGAGGTATCTACAAGGTATCTACAATGGTACGAGGTATCTACAATGGTACGAGGTATCTACAAGGTATCTACAATGGTACGAGGTATCTACGAGGTATCTACAATGGTACGAGGTATCTACAATGGTACGAGGTATCTACAAGGTATCTACAATGGTACGAGGTATCTACGAGGTATCTACAATGGTACGAGGTATCTACAATGGTACGAGGTTTCTACGAGGTATCTACAATGGTATGAGGTATCTACGAGGTATCTACAATGGTCTGAGGTATCTACGAGGTATCTACAATGGTACGAGGTATCTACGAGGTATCTACAATGGTACAAGGTATCTACAAGGTATCTACAATGGTACAAGGTATCTACGAGGTCTCTACAATCATCTAAAGTGATGTGGGAATTAGACGCTGTAGAAGGAAAGGAGGTAAATGAGATGGAAAATGGACTGTTTTGTCATTGAAACATATGGGGGTGGGGTGGAGCTACACATCGAACCACAACCAGCCAGCAAAAGTGCCAGACCTGTAGTGGCTTCGCTGCGAGGCGGTGCGCTGTCCATGTTTTCTGCAGTCATTGGTGTGAAATAACAAATCTGTGTGACAGATCAGATTTAGGCCACTTGTACCTGTGAACACAGCCAAGCATAGCCTGCAAGCATAAAAGCCTAAATCACACCGAAATAGTCAACCGCTCAGCTTCTGCTAACGCTATTCAAACTACGGGTCCAAAAATCACAGAATTATGAATGAACTCTTACACCGAACGTAGTAAAATCAAGCAGGTCATGTTTGTTGTCTGAGGTTTGTTTCCTTAGTTTAGGAGCTGCGAGGCAAATGTAGTTAGAGATGCATTTAGCCAACAAATTTAGCAATTTGCTAACCTCATAAAGCCTACCAATGTCAGTCATCACACTCTCTTTCTGAACTGTATGAAACGGAGGTGTTAGGTAATAGTCCTCTGGGCTTTCTGGCACTGTATGATTGACTGTTAAGTATAAACATGGACTGAAGTACAAATACAATTGAGGAGTTAGCTGTTAGCTGTAGCGATGTGCTAATTTCTAAACAGCTACAAGCATGATCAACCTGCACCAAGCTAGACAACCAGCATGACCAAACCTGATCATGCACGATCCAGCACGATCACGCTGGCTGACTAGCCGGACCAAGCAAGACTAGCATGACCGCGCTGGATTAGCTTTAAGCAGGATTAGCACCATGCTAACTGCTGAGGTAAACGTTTCGATTATTTGCTAGCTCAATCATTTGCCTCGTAGCTACAGATATCAACTGTTTGTGAACTAGCGCTTTAAAGCTCTACCACATTATCTCAGGCTTGCAGCATTTAGCATGTTTGTAAACACTTTACGTATCTCGCCGTCCTTCAAAACACTCAGGCACTTCAGCTGCCTCAGCTCCTGTCAGTAGCGCTCTGGTCTTCCGCAGTGTCGCACGTTGATGGCTGTCCCCGCGGGTCAAGGAGTGCGGTGGCCTCGCTGGTGTCTGACTGCACACAGCTGTGTGAGCGCTGGCGCGGTGGCGCGGCCCAGGCGCCGATTGACGTTTCCCGTCACGCTCGGCCGGGACAGCTGTCACGGCGCGTTAACGGAGGTCGGCGCTCCGAGTTAATTGTTGGCAAATGTTTGAGGTGACGATGTCTCACCTCACGAGTCCTCGCTTTAATCGGCACACCCCCTCCCCCCATCCCTTCATCAGCGCCGAATTACTTCTCCGTTAGCGGCGTTAACAAGCGCGAAGGATTCATTGTGCTGATGCTGAGATGGCAGTGGCAGGAAGCACGGAGCCCGGCGTGTAGTCCCTCTAGACGGTTCAGCTTTTCCTCCAGCACTCAACTCTGCCAGCGCGGCACAAAAACAGCCATTTTGTAAAGCCGTTCCAAAGCAGGGTGTTGGAAAACAATGGCAACGCTCCAGCCTCCGTGTTTGTGTTCGAATTGGAATGCTTATACGTGGCTACGCTGCACAATGTACAGTCTTGTCATCTGATGACCCATAACATCATAGGATCGAATCCCAATTTAGTGCTCGAAGGTAAACTGCATGATGGAGCGAATGTCTGCTAACATAGCCCAGCAACCATATCATATTTCAGCACACAGCTTCTTATATGAACTGGAGCTTCTATTTATTCCAGTTTATCAACGTCTAAGTGCAAGAGACCCAATATCAGCATGGCGCAGCGCTTGTCCTCCAGTGTGCGGTAGCTTGCAGCTGGCTGCAGTAACCAGCTTTCTCTAGTAGGGCTCTAGTAGATCTCTACCGACGCTGTGGACATCCCTTCTAATGAATGCAATCCAGAGAGGGTAGAGTTCAAACATCTTCAATATAAGAACATATAACATTTGTGAGAAGCTAGTTTTACATATCAGTTTACTTTCATGACTTTTGAAGATTCTGAAAGTGTCTCGCCCTTGCTAGCTAGGTAGCTGTATACCAGAATGGTCATGTGCTTTTGAAGGTGGCTAATGTATTTTCTGAACAGGACTTTGGGCTTCCGAGTGATCGTCCATATTGTCAGGAGGTTGTGAGTTCGATCTCCACCATTGTTACAACCATCCATGGCCTGGTAGCTGACATAACAGCATGTTGTGAAGGAAGCATACACTAGCAATTGGGCACTTTCAGCTTGTTCACCTAGGGCTTCTCTCTCAATCTCATTCTGCAAACCAACAACCTGGTGGCTTCACTGAGATTCAGACTCACAGTCTCCTGATTTCGTCCTTTCTTGAAATCAGAAATTGAACCAACTTTGCAGCTCTAGAGTAGGAACTGTCTGTCATTCTGATGACCTGCCTGATCATCGGGACATCATGGGTTCAAATCCCACCGATTCCACTGGTCCACAACCTGAAGCTACATAAAGCTTTAGTTTGGAGGTGTAGTGTTCTTGCTAACAGGGGAAGGTGTGGTCTGAGGGTTGGGATTCAGAGGATGATGGCAGGACTGATGAGGGTACATTGCAGGACCCCATGATATGGACAAAACCCGGACAGTTGGACAATGGACAGGCTTTATTTTTACCACAATAATTAACACTCAACTCTCTTGGTGGATGACATGAGCACCTTTCCCAGCCGGTCAATATTCCAACCGACGGTCATCTTGAAATGGCCTGTATGGGTGCTGAATGATTTAGAGGGGGCTGGAAGTAACTGCAGGGTCAAGTCATTTTTGGACAGTTGGGGGTTCTGAAACGCCTCATATGCAGCGAACAGTAATTTACAGTACGATAATGTCCTCAGAGCACTGGCCTGCCCAGTATAGAGTACCGTTCGTTCCCCGTGTTCAACAGAACCCTCTTCGTCACTCAGCCATAAGAGAAGTCTCCGACAACACAAAGAAATACAAGCTGACATATTTTCCACACAGATGAATCATTCAGTTTTGTTCTTTATCGTAGCGAACAACATCAGAAGGGAACCTATTTGCTGACTGTCATCGTGATGACACACGGCCCGTTTTCTGAAGGGAGCATCTTGGCAGTAATAATATGCATGAGTTACCGAAGGAGGGGGGAAGGGAATTTCTCACACTAAGAATCGCAGCAGAACCATGACTGAAGAACAGAACGTGTTTTTTTAATACTTTGTCCATTCATCCTGGGGTGAGCAGCACCTGGATCAAACTGGACAGACTATAAGGTCACGCATGTGGTGGAACCACAGCTTTTTAGAATATAATGATAGGGACATTGGCGGCTAGAGTGCTGGGTTATTGATCACAGGGTTGTGAGTTCGATACTCACATCTGCTAAGCACAACTGTTCAGCCTTTGAGCACAACCCTTAACCTTCTTTCCTCCTGGGGTGATGAAGCATGGTTGATCCTGGCCTCTGGTACCAGCATTCCTAGCTCTGGTCTGAAGGTTGTGGGTTCGATACACACACCTGATTAGCTGTCACTGTTGGGATATTGAACAAGGTCCTTGCTAAGCTGCCACTGCTCAATCCTTGAGCAAGGCCCTTAACCATTTCCGCCATAGCATGGCTGACCCTGTGCTCTGACCCCAGCTTTCCAAGCTTTGGCCAGAAGGTTGTGGGTTCATTACCCACACCTGCTAAGATGTCACTGTTTAACCCTTAAGCAAAGCCCTTAACCATTTCCGCCGTAGCATGGCTGACCCTGTGCTCTGACCCCTTCTTAATCACAGGGTTGTGGGTTTGATGCTCACATCTGCTAAGATGCCACTGTTGGGACCTTGAGCAAGACCATTAACCCCTTTCTGCTCCTAGTGTGCTATAGCATGGTGTATATATGTATATATGTGTATATCTATAGCAGCTTCAGAAGCTTCAGTCAGATGGTTGTGGGTTCAATACCCACATTTGGACTATTGGCACTGGAGTTTTACCAGGCACTTTTTCAGATTTGTAGAGCAGCCCACTATGCTGCTGCACTCCATTTCTTTATGTGTTTTAGGGTGTTATTGATCTAAGACCTACCTGAAGGGTTCCTCCCACTCCCACAGTGGTAGAACCATCTAAAAACTCTTTTACAGAAGGTTCTTCCACTAAATAGCTCTGAATGCTCTCCTGTTATGCCATAGTTTTAAGAAGATTGAGTGTTATGTGCCAAATTAGTAATTTTTAAAAAGAATTTGCCTCAAGAATATGAAACATTACACATCAGAACTCAGGAGACACTTGTAGGTTCATTGGGGGTTTGGCTAGTAAGAAAAATGGCTATATTTGTGTTGTAGTCATGGCGACGCCTGGTTCCAATCAGAGTCGGTAGGTTCCAATGAACCACAATTTCACACCAGGACCACTCTGTGGATTTCCATTTATACATATATTATGCAGAGTTCCCACAGGTACTTAAAAAGTCTTATAAGGTCTTAAAAAGCCACTAAAAACACTGAGCAAAGAAGCGAGAGCAGAATTAGTGGAGATAGATATGGAAATATATGGAAAAGAGGTCAGGCATATATCTCAAAGTATATATCCTTAGTTGGTTTTCAGCCATACATATATTTTCATGTCCATATATATATATATATGGACAAAAGTATTGGGACACCTGCTCAACCGCTGTTTCCTCCCAAAAAAAGAGCTTCTGTCCAGGGAAGAAGAAGGCTTTCTCCTAGATTTTGGAATTTGGAGCACTGCTGTGAGGATTTGATTGCATTCAGCGACAAGAGCGTTAGTGGCCTCACCTCACATCATCATCCCCAACTCATCCCAGAAGTACTGGATGGAGCACCACAATCCATCAGTCCAGAGAACTCAGTTCTTCCCATGCTCCTTGCTGGGGGGCTTCATACCCCTCCTTCTAGCCCTTCCACCCCTGGCATTATGGATTCATGTTGATCTGCTCCAGAGGGTCCTATTCTATCGCCAATACGTCTACAGGGAAATGTATGTGCATTTGCACATCTGTGTCAGCAATGGGTACGACTTATTAAGTGGCCGAATGCATTCCTTAGGATGGGTGTCCGCAAACATTTGGACATACTGTGTACATAAACCGAAGATATGTACGCAATATGTCCAATTGTTTGCGGACGGTCATGGTAACGGTCGCGGCGCTGGCCTTCATACCTGAAGTGAGCTATCTAGAGCACCAAGGGTTCTTCTCCTCCTCCTCCCTCTCCTACTAGAGGAGGCCAAAGATAAGATGTCAGGTGAGGTAAGATCTGATGCCTGCAGTGCTATATAAATGTACATATATACATATATGTGTATATAAAAAGGTATATAGCCGTATACGTACGCTGGGATTTACCATCCCGTTTCCAGACGCCAGTTTCCACCGCTCTGCATGTCAAAACGACGCTTTCTCTAAAACCAAGGTCTGAAGTCAATCAGCGTAAGTGGGCCCGGGCTTTACTCTGCGTTTGCCTCATCTTCCACAATCGATTAGTTCCCCCTTTGTCCAGGAATCCTGTGCTCTGGTGGAAAGTGGTCCCACTCTTTTAATGGCCAAGATCAATGACCAGTGTAGCACATTTTAACGCTCCAACAAGTCATTTTCAGCTCATGAAGGGTCTCGTTAATGAGCTGATGAGTGGGATCGGGGATGTTGAGAGCAAGGGGAACGCCAAATGTGCGGTGTAAGGACACTCCAGGGTGAGAGACTATCATTTCCCTAGGTTCTAGGCATCCCCTCCACTGTATTCCTTCACAGCTGGATCGCTTAGAGCTAGACGGCAGCGAAAATCAACACTGTAATAAAGGAGTTCGACCAATGCTACCACCACCACCATGCTTAACAGCATGCAGCATGCAGCAGAATGTCTCACCTGGGTAAGAGTGTCAGCTAACTGCTATAAATGTTAATGTAGCCATAAGAATACCACCCAAGAGAGCCCAATGCACGCTGTACGCTTAGCGGATGGTTGCGGCCTTCCAATTCCTTGGTCCTAACCATCCTGTTACCTCAAGCATAGCGAAAGGCCTGTTAGCGATGCCTTAGCTCCAACCATATACGCACACCTTGTTGTTTTCTTGTCGTTTAGAACACTAAAAGCCTGCTAGCCTACGCTAGCAACTAGCGCAACCCTGCTAAGGCGTAAAAACGAGGCCCTGCAAGCCTGTGTTTTTCGCCCGAACTGATGAACGTTTGAACTAGAGCTGTTTGCTCTGGTCTTCTCAGGGGGTTCGTCGCTCTCGTTCTCAGAGGATTCCTCCGTTGCTGTTGGAACGTGGCACGTATCTCTCAGCTAAATCTAGATGACTATCTATCTTTCCTCTTGTTCCCGTTTAAATTCAGAGCCCCCCCCCCACCCCCAGCAATCCATCTTTACCCTCTCTCTCTTCCTCTCTATCTCTCTCTCTGTCTCTCGCCCCGCTCTCCGCTATCTCTCGTCATCGCACACCTTAGCCGCCGCTCTTATCTTTGTTCTCCTTTTATTTTCTCTCCCTCTCTTTGCACCTCGGACGTCCCCGCCTCGCTCAGGGTTTTTCGGCCTGGAGCTGCAGACGGTCGTTTTTTCATAAACTACAAAAGAAAGCCTAAGTGTGTTCGGCGCGAGGCGCCATCGAGCGCTTCCCCCGGTTCCTTCGCCCTCATCTGCTTCCTCATCACCTTCCGCCTCCTCCCCTGTTGCGTTCCGCTTTCGGTGCAACATTTTTCCGCAAAATCCCATTTGCATGTTCCCGCGAGGGGTTATTGGAGTGTAACCCTGTAAATTACCACCCGCCGCAGCTCGCTGTAGCGCTCGCTCGCGTACAGGAAGAGGCCGAGAGAAAATGGACCTCAGCGTTTACTATTACTGCCACCCCCTATCCATCTCACCGTCCTTCCCTCCATCCCGAACCCCCTTTTTTGTTTGTTTGTTTTCCTGCTGAGACTTCCGGATATCTTCAATTAGCAGGACTTTTCTACCTCCTGGCTAGACTTTCAAAGAAGCTTTATTTTTAGAAAAGCAGCTAATCACGGATTTAAAAGGGGTTCCCTGCTCGAACCTCAACGCATCAACATTTTTTGGGACCTAATGGTGATAGGTACCCCTTCAACGGTGCCAGAGAATGCCATTATAGCCTAATTAAGCTGCTGTTTGACATAGAAATGATGTAGAAACAGTACGTAAGTGACTTTGGTTGAGGTGAAAAATGCTCAGATTTGGTTTTACAACCCTGTTTACCACCCTGTTATTTCACCTCGGGAAAAAAAAACACTGATTTTGCTTCTACGGAGGGCTTGGAACTGGAATTGGAAGGCCGTAACCATCCGCTTAGCGCTAAGCTAACCGTACAGTGTGCATTGGGCTCTCCTGGGTGATATTCTTATGGCTACATTTACATTTATAGCAGTTAGCACATTCTTAACATGCTTAACATTCTGCTGCTGTTAAGCATGGTGGTGGTAGTAGCATTGGTAGAACTCCTTTATTACAGTGCTGAGTTTCGCTGCCGTCTCCCTTTTTTAAGCGATCCAGCTGTGAAGGAATACAGTGGAGGGGATGCCTAGAACCTTGGGAAATGATAGTCTCTCACCCTGGAGTGTCCTTGCACCGCACATTCGGCGTTCCCCTTGCTCTCAACATCCCCGATCCCACTCATCAGCTCATTAACGAGACCCTTCATGAAAAAAACCTAGATACGCTCTGCTTTTGTTGGCACGTTAACGGCACCAGGATGTCCCACAGAAGCAAGGTAGCCTAGTGTAGCCTAGCCTAGCCAGGCCTAGCTTAGAACTGTAATATGAACAAATTATATTATATTATTATAAGTGGCTTTTTTCGCATCCTCTTAGCTTTAGCTTTAGCTTTTAGCCTTTTTAGACTCTAGAGGAGCCTAAAACCCTTGCGTTGCTTAGTCTAGCATTAGCTTTGGAGCCCAGTTCTAAAGCATGTAGCTTTAGCATGTAGCCTCGTAAGTTTTATGTACATTTTGGATCCGTAAATATAAGAAGTCAAGACTGTTATGTAACAGTTTTGGGGTTTTGGGATTGGGCCTCTTTGAAAAAAAGAAAAAATGAGTGACATCATACGTCTTAAATAGAAACGACCAGCAAGACCTGAGAATTTCACCGAATATCACTGAAAGCTTTCTGGTTGAAACTCACTGACCCCGAGTTTAACCTCACTCTCTCAGAAGCTGGACACGGAGAGAGCGACCAGCACTCCCTCCTTAGCATTGCTTTCTGCTGCAGTGCCTCCGTCCTTCACCTCTGTTCTTCTGGCGAGGTGGGAGATGGTGTGATGGAGTGGATGAATGCTAGGGTGGAGGATGGAGAGGAGGCGTGAAGGATGGGGGGATGGGAAACATTGGACTTGGAAAGAAGGGAAAGAACAAGCTAGGGAAGGAGATGAAGGTATGGAGGGGGGAACAGATGGATGGGAGTAGATCTGAAGTCCCCATGGGTTTTGTGGTACGTGACCGGGTCATCCTGAGCATTCAGGGTTTAGGGGCCCAAACACCTGGTTTATTGTCCGTATGGATTGTCCTACCATCATAACGGAGATGCACCATCAGGACTGTAGATCCTGGTCCTGACTAGAGGCCTGCTGCCCAACCTAGGCCCTGATTTGGATTTGGGCCTGGGAATTTAAGAGTGGCTTACTAGTTAGCAATAGCATGACGGCTAGGCTAGGTGTACTATGCAGGCAAGCAGATACGACTCCTTGACCTGCTCTGACCTTGAGGTCAGCTGCCCAACCTAGGCCTGATGGTACCAGATTGGCATAGCGTGAAGGCTAGGCTAGACAATAGGACCAACCGGCCACCGGCCAATCAGAACTCTGATTATTTAAGCATAGAATTTAACTTAAATTACAAAGCGGCAATCATCGGGGGTCCAAGCACTGCACACCATTATAGATTCATCAGAGCATGAATGACGGTCAGTGTTTTTAGACTGCCTGTAGCTGTGATGGTCAAATTACACAAGTGGCAATGGTTGGGGTCCAAGCACTACGCAGCGTTTGGTTATGGAGCCAGTAGAGCGCCGGTGATGGGCCGAAATGGGCCCAGTTGTTGAATTGAAGTAATACCGCCCTTTATTTCAGCCTCAGATTGCAGCAGAATCTTCATGTTGAAATCACTGCAGTTTCCTCTGAGGAACGATGCCGGAGGAGCTGCTACAGGGGACAGGTGTCAGCTTTTTCACTGCTCAATAAATCCAGCTCAGTCATTTATTATTATTTTGGTTATCATACACTGCCGTTTCACATATGCCCTGTGGGACCACCCAAAGTTCTAACCACGGAGCCCCAACTGCCTTCAATACCTTTTCATGTGATTTCTATACCCAATAATGTGAACCTGTGAGTTTTGTAGTTTAAAGCGACAGTATGTACTTTTTTTTTTTTACCTCTCTCACATTCGCTTTCACTCTCGCTATCGCTCTCAATAACTCCCTCATACTCTCAGTAAATCGCATTCTCTTTCACTCTCGCTTTCTCTCAGTAACTCTCATTTGCTTTCACTCTTGCTTTCTTTCTCATTCTTTTACTCTCGCGCCTGCTTTCTCTCTCAACAACTCTCTCATTCTCCTTCACTTTCACTTTCTCTGAATAAATCTCATTCTGTTTCACTCTCGCTTTCTCTCAATAACTCTGATTCTCGTTAACTCTCGCGCCTGCTTTCTCTCTCAGAACTCTTTGATTCTCTATCACTTTCGCGCCTGCTTTCTCTCACAACTCTCTCATTCTCTTTCACTCTCACTTTCTCTAAATAACTCTAATTCTCGTTAACTCTCGCGCCTGCTTTCTCTCTCAAAACTCTTTGATTCTCTTTCACTGTCGCGCCTGCTTTCTCTCTCAAAACTCTTTGATTCTCTTTCACTTTCGCGCCTGCTTTCTCTCACAACTCTCTCATTCTCTTTCACTCTTACTTTCTCTGAATAAATCTCATTCTCTTTTGCTCTCGCTTTCTTTCTCAAAAGCTCTCATGCTCTCTCTCTCTCTCGCTCATGCTTTCTCTCTTACTATCTCTCTCATTCTCTTTTACTCTCACTTTCTCTCTCAATCTCTCTTGTGCGCTTTCTATTTTTAACAGTCTCTTTTCTTTCTCTCTCACGGTGTATGTATGCATGTCTGTGTGTGTGTGTTTTATTTAAATTAGCATTAGCATGCTGTATTAGCATGCTTATATTCTCTTTGTCCTTTCCTATCTCTCTCTCTCTCCTTCTTGCTCTCTCTCTCGCTCTCTCTCTCTCTCTCTCTCTCCTTCTCGCTCTCTCTCTCTCACCTGCGTCTTGCTGTAAGAGCAGGAAAGGCTGTGTGTGTGTGTGTGTGTGTGTGTGTGGTTCGTTCTCTCCTCCTCTAACAGTGCGCTGCTGAAGGCCTGCAGCTGCAGTGACACAGGAATTTACAATTTTTAATAAAGAGAGAGAGAGAGAGAGAGAGAGAAAGAGAGAGAGAGAGAGAGAGAGATAGAGAGAGAGAGAGTGTGATTAAAGCTAGACGCGGCAATGCTCTGAAATCAGCCGCCCAACATCTCAAATCTCCCTCTCTCCATCTCTCTCGCGCTTTCTCTCTTTTTGCGCTCTCGCACCGCCCTGACTGATCTCTTTTTTCAAATCAATCCATGCCCTGCCTTTGTCTCTCTCTCTCTCTCTTCCTCTCTCTATTTCTATTTCAGTAACTCTCGCGCTGTCTTTCCTGTGCTGTCTCAATAATTCTCACTCTCGTTTTTTTTCACACAACACCTCTCTCTCAATGCCCCTCTCTCGCTCCCTTTCTCTCTCTCAATAACCTTCACCTTTTCATCTCTCTCTCTCAATAACTCTCTCATACTCTCAGTAAATTGCATTCTCTTTCACTCTCGCTATCTTTCTCAATAACTCTCGCATTCTCTTTCACTCTTGCTTTCTCTCAAATTTTCTCTCGCGCGCCTGCTTTTTCTTAACAACTCTCGCATTCTCTTTCACTCTCGCTTTCTCTAAATAACTCTCACATTCTTTTCCACTCTCGCTTTCTCTGAATAACTCTCACATTCTTTTCCACTCTTGCTTTCTCTGAACAACTCTCACATTCTCTTTTACTCTCGCTTTCTGTGAACAACTCTCGCAGTCTCTTTTACTCTCGCTTTCTCTGAATAACTCTCGCTTTCTCTTTCACTCTCGCTTTCTCTGAACAACTCTCGCATTCTCTTTCACTCTCGCTTTCTCTAAATAACTCTCGCTATCTCGTTCACTCTCGCTTTGTCTGAACAACACTTGCATTCCCTTTCACTCTCGCTTTCTCTGAGTAACTCTCACATTCTCTTTCACTCTCGCTTTCTCTGAATAACTCTCACATTCTTTTCCACTCTCGCTTTCTCTGAATAACTCTCACATTCTTTTCCACTCTTGCTTTCTCTGAACAACTCTCACATTCTCTTTTACTCTCGCTTTCTGTGAACAACTCTCGCAGTCTCTTTTACTCTCGCTTTCTCTGAATAACTCTCGCTTTCTCTTTCACTCTCGCTTTCTCTGAACAACTCTCGCATTCTCTTTCACTCTCGCTTTCTCTAAATAACTCTCGCTATCTCGTTCACTCTCGCTTTGTCTGAACAACACTTGCATTCCCTTTCACTCTCGCTTTCTCTGAGTAACTCTCACATTCTCTTTCACTCTCGCTTTCTCTGAGTAACTCTCACATTCTCTTTCACTCTCGCTTTCTCTCTCAATAACTCTCTCACTCTCTCGCACCCTCTCATTTTCTTTGTTTTTGTTTCTTTCAAAAACTCTCTCATTCTTTCTCCACATCAATGACTCTCTCCCTCTCTCGCGCGAGCTCTCTCTCTCTCTGATGTCAGACAGGATCTCACTCATCAGTGTTATTTTGTGCTGAGCTCACGTGCTGTTGTTTCTAATTAAAGACTGATAGTGATTAAATATTTAGCTTTGCAGGATAATTAGTGGTGGCTGAACAGCAGCACTGGAGGCTATGCCTGTTCACACACACACATACACACACTTAATTCTGCATCTCACACACTGGTATGTAGTAGTGTGTGTATATGAGTGTGTGTTAGGGCTGTCCTGAACAATCTGATCAATCTGATCCCACTACACTCGCTACAAAGTTATGCCATAAAAGAACCATGCTACAGCATCCCTTGAACAGAAAGGGTTAAAGGTCTTGCTCAAGGGCCCAACAGTGGCAGCATTGCAGACGTGGGTACTGAACCAATAACCCTATGATCATGTCTTGGAAAGCTCAGGTCAGAGCACAGTGTCAACCATGCTACAGCACCCTGGAGCAAGAAGGCCTTGCTTAAGTTAAGAGCCTTGCTCAAAGGCCCAACGGTGGCAGCTTTGAAGACGTGGGTACTGAACCCACAACCCTATGATCATGGCTTGGAAAGCTCAGGTCAGAGCACAGGGGCAACCATGCTACAGCACCCTGGAGCAAAGAGGGCCTTGCTTAAAGGTCCAACAGTGGCAGCTTTGCAGACGTGGGTACTGAACCCACAACCCTGCGATCAATATCCCAGTGTCCAGCGCTTTGAATGGTGTAAGAGCTGCAGTGTGGTTCTGCTGAAGGGAGATGAGAGCCACAGGGGAATCAGATCATGCTCATCACCGGCTGCTTTAAAGCACACTAACCCGAAACTCACACGTTGGAGATGATTCACTTTGCTACAGCTTTCGCTAATCAGCTGCATGTGAGGAGCACACTCTGTATGTGTGTGTGTGTGTGTGTATATGTGTGTGTGTGTGTGTGTGTGTGTGTGTGTTTTACAGTCTGAGTCATATTCCAGAGCTGGAGGGGAAAAGTTAAAATATTTGAACAGTTTAAAAATTAGAATTTTAAAAATCTCTGACCACTGGCTCTCGTTAGGTATTCACTTTCGCAAAACACACTTGCACGTACACACACACACACACACACACACGTACACACACACACACACTCATGCACATACCTTGTACCCATACGAGCCCTGATACATTTTCATGTGCTGCGCAGGCAGAGCCGGCCTCGTGGACATGTCTGCTGCCGTCTGACTCACGCATGGTTTCCGAAGCGTCTTCTGGGTGGAGGGTCCGGCTCATGGTTCAGTCACATGCGTGTCTTCACACTGGTGGCCGATGTTGGCAGTGGGAAGCTCCTGATTCGTTGATGAGCTTTGTGTTTGCAACAAACTGAACACAGTGTTTAATGCTGACTGAAGCAAATGCAGTGCTGGCACGGCTGGTGTGAGCTGAGGCCCAGTCTTCGTCCAGTAGAAGAAAGGCATGCTGGGTTTTGGGCTGAAGGTATTCTTTGGAACATCAAAGAGTCAAAAGTCTGGTCATATTCTGGTCATATTTGAAATATACGTATATAAAATCAAATAGAATAATACAAAATATATATATGTAATAGCCTTGACCTCAGGAGAGGCAATGAATGAGCAGGCGTCCCAATACTTTTGTCTCTGTACTTTTGGAAGCAATTATAGCATATAAATATCTATGGATTTTAGTTGTGGCAATCGGCATATATACACTGATTAGCCATAACATTAACACCACCTCCTTGCTTCTATACTCATATATGCTAATGTATAATAACTATATAAATGTATTATAGTAGATGGTTCTATATGACACCAACAGAGGACCTTTTTTAAAGAATATATAGAAAAAGGGGGTGTTAATGTTATGGCTGATCTTTGTATATGTCTACATATTCCTTCCTGTTAAGCTGCCAGATGTGGGTATTGAACTCATAACCCTATGATCAGAGCTTGTGAAAGCTCAGGTCAGAGCAAAGACTCAGTCACAATACAGCACCCCCTAGAGCAAAGAGGGTTAAAGAAAGGTCTGGCTCAATGGACCAAAAATGGCAGCTTTGCAAAAGAGGGTACTGAACCCACAACCACATGATCAGAGCTTGAAAAGCTGGGGTCAGAGCACAGGGTCAACCATGCTACAGCACCCGCCTAGAGCAGAGAGGGTTTAAGGTCTTGCTCAAGGTACCAACAGTGGTTGCTTAACATCCCTAGGAGGGGATGTTTACATATTTCCATATATACTATTATATATATATATATGGTTCTATGTAGCACCAACAAGGAGCACTATATACAAGGAAGGGTTATGGTATGTTATGGCTGATCATTGTATATGTCTACATATTTCCATATATACACAGATATATATATATATATATATATACATATATTATGTATATACTAATATATGTTTATATATAATCATTAATAATGAATATGGTATATAAATATACTACTGTGTATATATACATATATATATATATATTTACTATATACATAGAGGGGTTATTAATGTAATGGCTGAGCGTTGTATATGTCTATATATTATATATATATATATATGTATATATATATATATATGGTTCAATATAGCACCAACAAGGGCCTTTCTTGAGCACTAGATACAGGTACTGCATAGTGGGCTACTCAGGCTTCCACTCCATTGGCCACCAGTTCATAGCCACCAGCCATCTTTATGTTCCTGAGCTTTTTCCTGCTCCAGCACCCAGCACTCAGCTCATGAAGTGCCTGATAATTAGCTGATGAGGTGAGTCAGGTGTGTCGGATTAGGAACAACACACAAACACAAACACACACACACACACACACACACACACACCCGTCTAGAACCGGGATTGGGAACTGCTTGGCTAATACGTTTTCTTTCAAGGATTAAGCCGGGCTTCAGAATATGAGCATGCAGCCCAGATAAAAAGTTCTCGGGTGCTTTAGAGGAGCACGAGTATGAAAGCTGGCCTGCTGCCGAATCCGAGCGAGGCTGGAGAAGGAAAGTGGAGAGCGGAAGCCGGAGCGGCTAGGCTAATAGCATGTGGAATTACTGGCACTGGGAGCTTAGCGCCGTTCCTTTGGTAACACGTTTCCTTTCAGCTCTCAGCTCTAAACCAGCTATGATCTCGCTCGTTCTCCGTGATGCATCACGACAACCCAACGGGAGGTTCCGAGCCGAATGCTCCCACGCTTCTGCTGGGGAAGGTTCTCGCCGTGTGTTTGTTTGACGCTTACTTACGAACGTTTGTTCCCACCAGGCCGCTTCATTAAAAAGTAGCTGCACTGCTTCTCTGCTATGGGATGGAGAAGGAGATCCGCGGCGGCGTCCGTCCGTCCGTCCGTCCGTCGAGCACAGCTGGAGTGTTGTAAAGGAGATCACAGAGCAATCTGGTGCAGCCTCCCATCCACACACACACACACACACACACACACAGCGATCTTGTTAGCATCCCTTCTCGCGGTGCACATGGCTCCGAGCGCTTTCCGTCAGAAGTTCTCAGACGTCCTCACCCTGCGACATCTCTCCCGTTTCCACACCTCAGGCAGGTTCGCACCCACAGCAGCTTCATTTAGGATCCCACGGCGTTGACCTCAGCAGCGCTGACATCTCAGACCTCCTGTTCCCGACGACCCGTCTGGCTTTCTGTGCTTCACACAGTAAACCCCTTATGAACCTCCAGAGTGGAGCAGCGGGCTACAGGCCTTGCTCGAGGCCTGGCTTGGGCGAGCGAAATGAGGTGGGTGACGATGGGTTCCCAGGTCTTAAGTGCTCTTCAGCCTCTCTTCAGGAGGTCGCAGGTTCCATCCCCAGTGATCCCACAGCCATCCGTGGCCGGGAACCGCAGAGAGTCTGCCTGGCCTCAGCATCACCCATTGCGCTGCTAGCCCTGTGTCTGTGCTGGGAGGAGCTTTTGGACCAATCAGCTTTTGGGACAGATGTTTTGGCATCTCACATTTTGGCCAAAAGTTTGTGGACACCGCTCTACTGGCCAAAGACATTTGCATTCCAGCCTTTAGGCTAAAGCATTAGCTTAGAATGACCCCTTGCGACACCTCTGCAACCAACGTAACAACAGCCGAGCAACACTTTACCAGCTACTTAGCAACCACAAAGCAACACCATTGCAACCAACAGCTAAATTATAGCAACACCTTAGCAATCAACCCTTTACCATAGCAACCACTTAGCAAAACCTTAGCAATCAGTAGCTAAAGTATAGCAACACCTTAGCAACCACCTAGCAACAGTCCATTACCACAGCAACCACCTAGCAGCACCTTAGCAACCAACACATTGAAACACAAAAACCACTACCTAGCAACACCATACTAACCAATACCTTTACCATGGAAACACCTTAGTAACCACCTAGCAGCAACCTAGCAGCATTTGCTACCAACAACTGTACAGTAGCGACACATTAGCAACAAAGAACTCTACCATGGCAACACCCTAGCAACCACCTAGCAACACCATAGCAACTAACACCTGTACCATGGCACCTTAGCAACCAACAACTGGACGGTAATGCAACAACTTAGCAACCACCTATCAACACCTACGTAACCACCTAGCATCACCATAGCATCTAACAGCTATACCATGGAAACACCTTGAGAACCAACATCTGTACTGTAGCAACATCTAAGCAACCACCTAGCAGCACCATAGCAAACAACACCTATACCATGGCAACACCTTAGCAACCACCTAGCAACACCTTTTGGCAGCCAACAACTGTACAGTAGCAACACTTAAGCAGCCACCTAGCAACACCATAGCAACCAACACCTTAGCAACCACCTAGCAACACCTTAGCAACCAACACCTTTACCACAGCAACACTGCTGGATCACTGCAGGATCGGCACTCTCTAGTCAAACTTGACCCTGACAGCCAATAGGAGAGCAGCTACTACAATAAGATTCAACCCCACTGTAGCTGATATCTTCTGTGTGAACTCCTTTGGGTGGGTCAACGTTTCAGTGCTGGCAGTGTGTTTGATTCTGAGCAAAATCCAGTCCAGGATTCGTTCGCCGCTGCCAGGAAGGAGTGGAGATCTGCGGATACGCAAAACCAGCTTGATGGGAGTTGATGTTTCTTTCATCAGTGAAAAATTCAATTCAAAGAGATCCAAATGACCAAGCCCTCAGACGAGTGCGTAAACCAGCCAAACAACACTTCTCAGGAATGATTCAGACCTCTTTTCTTTTTATGATTATTTTTTTTGTGTGAGCATGAAGCCCCCCATGCCAGTGCGGATTTAATGAAGCGCGGTCAAGGCTAGCTTCATTTGTGAACAGTTGCCTGGCCATGCTAGTTGCTTGTGCTGCTTGTTCTTTAACTGAGCTCCAGCCCTCTCCTGCTCCAAAGAAATGAATACATGCAATGCTGCGCTTTGGCCAGAATCGCGCTGCTTGAGTGGACGGAGTGGAGAAAGCCAAACGGTCCATTTGGACAGGCCTTGTGTGGGGAAAAGTCCCCAGATCACATCTGCTAGGGTGGACCAGCTCGGCCTCCTATGTTACCATGGTGACAAAGAATGTACGCTCTTTTGTGGTGCGCTACATGGAGCCTGCCCAGGTTTGACGCTTGTATATGGGGGAGGTTATGTAGCTTGTGACAGTGATGGAACCCCTTTTTGGTAGTAGAACCACATACAGAAGACGTTCTCCATCGTAGAGAAGATCCAGTTCTTTCAGATGAGCATCATCCGTGTTGAGGGATGCCTTAAACCAGGCATAGAACCATTAAGCATCTAAGCAGGCACCGTGGTCCAGTGTGGAACTTCAGGAACTCCATCTACTCCCACAGTAGATGGAGAAAAAGAAGGAGCCACAACGGGTTCTTTGGGTGATTCCTTGAAAGAACCACGTTTGAAGAACCCAGCCAGCATGCCTGTATGGATACATGGGTTCCATGTTGACCCCACGTAATCCCTCCAAACCCTCAGTGATGGGGCCTAGATGGGACCCATGCGAGATTAGGGTGGGCTGTAACCATGGGAAGCCCAACTGGGTCCCAGTTAAAACTCACAAACTCACCATAGCAAATAACACCTATACCATGGCAACACCTTTTTGCAACCAACACCTGTACCATGGCAACACCTTAGCAACCGCCTAGCAACACCTTAGCAACCAACCCCTTTACCACAGCAACACTGCTGTGCTGCCATCACAGTAGCAACACTTAAGCAGCCACCTAGCAACACCATAGCAACCAACACCTGTACCATGGCAACACCTTAGCAACCGCCTAGCAACACCTTAGCAACCAACCCCTTTACCACAGCAACACTGCTGTGCTGCAATCACAGTAGCAACACTTAAGCAGTCACCTAGCAACACCATAGCGACCAACACCTGTACCATGGCAACACCTTAGCAACCGCCTAGCAACACCTTAGCAACCAACCCCTTTACCACAGCAACACTGCTGTGCTGCAATCACAGTAGCAACACTTAAGCAGCCACTTAGCAACACCATAACAACCCACACCTATACAATGGCAACACTTTAGCAACTGCCTAGCAACATCTTAGCAACCAACACCTTTACCACAGCAACACTGCTGTGCTGCAATCACAGTAGCAACACTTAAGCAGCCACCTAGCAACACCATAGCAACCAACACCTGTACCATGGCAACACCTTAGCAACCGCCTAGCAACACCTTAGCAACCAACACCTTTACCACAGCAACACTGCTGTGCTGCAATCACAGTAGCAACACTTAAGCAGCCACCTAGCAACACCATAGCAACCAACACCTGTACCATGGCAACACCTTAGCAACCGCCTAGCAACACCTTAGCAACCAACACCTTTACCACAGCAACACTGCTGTGCTGCAATCACACTCGCAGACTCTGCAGGAACAACACACAGCCAATAGGAGAGCAGCGCTAAGATCTAACACCCCATGTACAAATCCATTTAGAGCCCATGCCCACCCGGAACCCGGCCTTGTGAGGGGCACCTTAATTCACTCCAGTCCGGAGTCTGGACTGTGGGCTTGAGCAAAGACGGTTGTTGGGTGTTGGGGGGTGAGGTGGGGGGTGTTTGACCCCCGGCAACAGCATCGTTTCAGCTCTCTGAGATCTGTTCACAGGCAATCACAGGGCTGTTGCTAAGGAAGAAAGCGGCGCTTGGTTTGCTGGAACGCTGTGGAAAACGTGCGCCTAGGGTGGATAAAAAGCCCAAGGATTTCTTGTATTTCCGAGTATTTGCGCACTTGGACAAAGCAGGGGATTGTGGGAGCTCAGTCAGAACGCAATCAGTGAAAGGCGCCGGCTAACGCTGCTCACGCCCGTTATTTCTGAAGTGCCTCGTTAGAACTCGAAGTGCCACCTCCAGTCTTTTGTTATCTTTATTAAAAATGCAATGAAACTTTAAAGGCCTCCCTGTGTGCCGCACCTCGGAGTGATAGAAATATGCGATCTCTGGTTGCTGCTGTGGAGGCAAGAAGAAGGCCCTGGTAAATAGTTCATAGCGCTGTCACAATCAGCCCCGTTAATTCCCATTAATTATCCACTAGTGCCAGGCTATTAACGCTGTTTACAAGCCTGTTACCTGAACGGAAGGTAGGGGAGCAGTGTGTGCAGTGTGAGGGCCGGCTGGGGAAGTCTAAAAGCTCTAGCCCCCAGCAAACACCCTAACAGAGAGCTTAGGTCCTAGTCCTGAGCTAATACAATAAGCTTGAGCTTAGGCCCTAGCCTTGGACTAATGCACTAAACATGAGCTTAAACCTTAGCCCCCAGCTAACACCTGAGCAGAGAGCTTAGGCATATGCCTGAGATAATACACTAAGCTTGAGCTTAGGCCCTAGCCTTGGACTAATGCCCTAAACACGAACTTAGGCCCTAGCCCTGAGCTAATACAATAAGCTTGAGCTTAGGTCCTAGTCCTGAGCTAATGCACTAAACATGAGCTTAGGCCCTAGCCCTGAGTTAATGCACTAAACATGAGCTTAGGCCCTAGCCCTGAGCTAATACAGTAAACTTGAGCTTAGGTCCTAGCCCTGAGATAATACACTAAGCTTGAGCTTAGGTCCTAGTCCTGAGCTAATGCACTAAACATGAGCTTAGGCCCTAGCCCTGAGCTAGCACCTTAGCAAAGAGCTTAGGCCTATCCCTGGGATAATATACTAAGCTTGAGCTTAGGCCCTAGTCCTGAGCTAATGCACTAAACATGAACTTAGGCCCTAGCCCTGAGCTAACACCTTAGCAAAGAGCTTAGGCCTATCCCTGGGATAATACACTAAGCTTGAGCTTAGTCCCTAGTCCTGAGCTAATGCACTAAACACGAACTTAGGCCCTAGCCCTGAGCTAATACAATAAGCTTGAGCTTAGGCCCTAGCTCTGAGCTAATGCAATAAGCTTGAGCTTAGGCCCTAGCTTTAGACTAATGCACTAAACATGAACTTAAGCCTTAGCCCCCAGCTAACACCCTAACAGAGAGCTTAGGCCCTAGTCCTGAGCTAATACACTAAGCTTGAGCTACGGTTCGTTCAGAGCCTGACATGTTCCAGGTCAGGACTTCCAGTGAGACGGTCTAGAGCAGGCCTAGTGAACACTGCAGGCGCTAACGCTAAGAAAGCGAGCAGCTCTTCTATTAGCATGAACCCCGGGAGGAATTCACTCTCTCTACATGTGTTTGAGGAATCCATCAAACACCAGCGCGTACTTCAGCCGTTCATTACGGTTTCTCTGGTACTCTTACCGCCGTGATTAGGTTCAGCCGGTTTTCCCTCGTCTTTTGTCTCGTTTCTTTTTAAAAAGCTTTTCAGTTTCGCTGATTGAAGAGTGCCGTGTTCTCGTTTCACCAGTTTTGTTCGGCCTTGTTCTTTTTAGCGGCTCCGTCCTGCTTTTTTATTCCCAGTCATGAATGAATGTATAGTGTAATTTGAGAGGGCTACTGACTCTATTCTACTGACTTTATGCTACTGACTCTATGCTACTGACTATACTACTGACCCTATGCTACTGACTCTATACTACTGACTCTATACTACTGACCCCATGCTACTGACTCTATACTACTGACTCTATGCTACTGACTCTATACTACTGACCCCATGCTACTGACTTTATGCTACTGACTCTATGCTACTGACTATACTACTGACCCTATGCTACTGACTCTATACTACTGACTCTATACTACTGACCCTATGCTACTGACTCTATACTACTGACTCTATGCTACTGACTTTATGCTACTGACTCTATTCTACTGACTCTATACTACTGACTCTATGCTACTGACTCTATTCTACTGACCCTATGCTACTGACTCTATACTACTGACTCTATGCTACTGACTCTATACTACTGACTCTATACTACTGACTCTGTGCTACTGACTCTATACTACTGACCCTATGCTACTGACTCTATTCTACTAACTCTATGCTACTGACTCTATTCTACTGACTCTATGCTACTGACTCTATTCTACTGACTATGCTAATGCTCATAGCATGTTGGCTTCAGTCATAGTTGTGGCCTGTTTACCGCATTGTCTGACTAAGTTAATGTAATATTAGTATACATATATTATCTAATAATAATATTATATTTAATATTAAATAGTGTAATTCATGCTAAACTGATGCGCTTTAAGTCAGTTTGGTTCATTTGAGGAAATTCTTAGAGGCAGTGCATCAGTTTAGAGACACATGTAAGCGATTAATTACGACTAAATCTGGGATTTAAAAAATGAATTTTGATGAAAATGATAATTAGTGTTGGAATGCTTTAGTGTTGGGTAAGGATATATATATATATATATATATAATATATTGAAATATATATAATATATTGAAATATATATAATATATATATAATATATATATATATTTCAAATATATACCATGTTTTCCTTATATTCAACATATATTTCTCACATATTGAAATATATGTGGCTTATATTCCAACAGCTGTATTTCGAATGTGGGTCATATGTCAGCCATACGCCAGCATATACAAACACACATATGTTTAGCAATATATGATATATGATATTGTATGTATATACGTATATATATATATTCTTTATGATGTATGTAGACACATATTTCTGTATGGGCCCATTTTATCCCGGCAGAATTTCTGGCTTACTTACACAACGAGGCCGGTGGCGGCTCCTGTCAAGACATCCAAAGGCCCCTCTGGGCAAATCTGCGGTCCCCCCAGTGGAGGGGCTGACAGTTAACTGAACTCCATTGGGCTTTACACGAAAGGCCGCAAATAGCCTGTAGTGATGCAGGGCAGAGCCGGTGGCTGGTTAGCAATGCTAACGCTGCAGTAGTGATGCTAACTCTACAATAGCACTGCTAAAGCCACGATAGCGATGCAGGGCCAAGTCCGCCAGCTGGTGCAGAAGTGCTGCTAACACCATGAAAGCAATGCTAACGCTAAGTAATGACGCTTACGCTGCAGTGAGTCTAGGCCCTAGCCTTGGACTAATGCTCTAAACATGAGCTTAGTCTCTTAGATAGTGATGCTAACACCTCAATAGCGATGTTAACGTCATAATAGCAATGCTACGGCTGCAACAATGAGACATACGCTGCAGTAGTGATGCTAATGCCGCGGTAGCAACGCTGGCCGAGGCTGGCTGAGGAGGCTGGCAGGCTGCTAGCATCGCGGCAGTGATGTTGAGGCTTCAGATACTTCTTAGCTTTGTGGCTAAATGTCGTCCTCAGACCGTCAGACCGTTCATGCCACTCCGCTAGGCTAGCCTGCTAGGCGGGCCGGCGATGAACATGAATACACCGAAACGGCATCATAACACACCAGAAATAGGAGATAAAAAATGCTGAAATATGTAAGAATCTCAATACCTGAAATATTAAATATAATAGAAATATCATAACACTGATAAAAGTACAGAGGAACTGGATACTGAGCAGGTCTTGACTGGTCTGCTGCGGCCGGTGAGTCACTGTAATAAAACTCAGCCATCAGATGAAATCTGCCGCCGCACCTGCCACTGAGCTTCTCGTGCCCGCCGTTCAGAATGGCCAGCTGCTCTGGAGTGCTCGGGCCACCTCATTCACCCAGCCGGTGAATGTAGGGCGAACGAGAGCGGATCCTACATTACAAATGCACCGACTCTCTTACACACCGAGGATCTCACACAGACACACACCTGGGACCCTCCGCCTGGAACTGGGTTCATACGGGCCGCTTACAGCGGCAGGTCTGTGTGAGATCACTTAACAGCTCCACGCCGGTCGAGGCGGGTGGGATGTAGGTGTGTGATTAGTCGGCCTGGGCTGCTGATTGATCAGAAAGACGGTTCTCTGTGTACTGAGCCCCTAACACTGACATACACTGTATTCTATGGATATACACAATGCGTGGGCAAAAGTATTGGGACACCTGCCCATTGCATTGTTTCTTCTGAAATCAAGAGTATTAAAAAGAGGAGTAACAGGAACAGTTCTTCCACTGCTCCACAGCTCAATGCTGGGGGGCTTTATACCTCTCTCTAGCCCACGCCTGGCATTAGGGATGGTATTAGGTAAAGGCTCATGTTTATTTGCTCCAGAGAGTCCTATTCTATCGGCAAGCCTTTCTTGTGGCCTTAATATATGATGTTGTGGCCTCAAAATATTATCTTGTGGCCTCAACATGTTGCTCTGTAGCCTCAAAATATTATCGTGTGGCCCCAGTATATTTTCTTGTGGCCTTAATATATTGTTATGTAGCCTCAATATATTATCGTGTGGCCCCAGTATATTTTCTTGTGGCCTTAATATATTGTTATGTAGCCTCAATATATTATCTTGAGGCCCCAGTATATTATCTTGTGGCCTCAACATATTGTTTTTCAGCCTCAATATAATATGTCGTGGCCCTAGTATATTATCTTGTAACCTCAGTATATTATCTTGTGGCCTCAACATATTATTTTGTAGCCTCAATATATTATCTTGTGGCCTCAACATATTGTTTTGCAGCCTCAATACAATATGTTGTGGCCCCAGTATATTATCTTGTAGCCTCAATATTTTATCTTGTGGCCCCACTATATTATCTTGTGGCCTCAATATATTATTTTGTAGCCTCAATATATTATTTTGAGGCCCCACTATAATATCTTGTGGCCTCAACATATTGTTTTGCAGCCTCAATATAATTTGTCGTGGTCCTAGTATATTATCTTGTAACCTCAGTATATTATCTCGTGGCCTCAATATATTATTTTGTACCCTCAATATAATATGTCGTGGCCCCAGTATATTATCTTGCAACTTTAATATATTATTTTGTAGCCTCAATGTCTTATTATTTGGCACCAGTATGTTATCTTGTAGCCTTAAAATATTATGTTGTGGCCCCAGTATATTATCTTGTGGCCTCAATATATATGTTTTGGCCCCAGTATATTATCTCGTGGCCTCAATATATTATTTTGTAACCTCAATATATTATCTTTTGGCACCAGTATGTTATCTAGTGGCCTCAATATATTGCTTTGTAGCCTTAATATATTATCTTGTGGCCTCAATATATTATCTTGTGGCCTCAATATATTGTTTTGCAGCCTCAGTATATTATCTTGTGGCATCAATGTATTATCTCATGATAGTGGATGTGATGTACAAACCATGACAACTTGGATAGCCATTTAGATGCTTAAATGCTTCGTGGCCTGGTTCAGTGTTCTTCTGATTGGTGGGAAATCTTTGGTAGATGGTTCTATATGGAATCTTTTAAAATAGTGTTCTATATGGCACCAAACATTTTTTGCCTTTAATATCGTGACTTTTAAGGAAAACAGACCAGGGAAAGCATTCGGCCCTCTTCGCCAGTTAAGGTTGCCACATCCTCACTTTAAATAAACCAACCTTTTGTTCGTTTGTTTCTTTGTTTGGGACATCAAAAGCTGCAGAACCCCTCAAACCTACGACTCGCCCAATCAAAGCGCCCTAAGCACAGTCCGTCACCCCGGGGCATCCAAAACTTTCTCACGGCTAGTGACTAATGAGCCTCCAATTTGCAACTCCCAGCCTCCCAGTCAATTGAAAAAGGCCCACCCAATCATCGTTAGCATCACTGCCCGCGCCACCTTCTCAACATCAAAAGGCAGGGGGATTCAATTGGCCACGGGCAGGTGGGCCCGGAGTTAAGTGAAGCTCGTTCTATTTTGGCCTCGCCTGTTTGTTATGTGGCTCGGCTGCACTGAAAGGACCTATGCCGGCTACACAGAGGGAGAGAGAGAGGGCTGTGGATAATGAGGGACGGAGGGATATATAGGGAGAGCAACAGCCCCCAGTTTGAGCGCGATTGAGGCGAAAGGCTGCAGGGTGCAAGCGGCCGATCGGCTCCAAAAATGGAGGATATGTGGAGGAGACAAAAAAAAAAACCCCAAAAAAAACACATGCGCGCTGTCCTAGTTTCGCTAATGGATGAAAAAAAAAAAGAGAGGGAAAGAGGCAGAGGGAGAGAAGAGAGGCTTTGGCTGATGCCTTATATGGTAAAGGGCTGATGGCCGCAGTAATGTCCGTCGTCCGGCAGAATCGACGCCGCAGAAGAGAGCCTCTCTTCAACAGAACCGCCACCGCTGTCTCGTTTGAAAGCTTACTTAAGGCCTTCATTTTTTTACTCAGGCCTTTTTTTATGGTTTATGTTTACAGCTAGTTTTTAGCATTTTACAATGCTGACCTTGGAATTTTATGCTGCATTTGTGGACAGGGAGAAAATGATGGTTGTGGAATCGTCAACAAAAGGTTTTCCACCAGTGTGAGGAATCCTTTAACCAGGCGAAGAAGCAGTTAAGCGCCCTAAGGGTTCTCATTTGAGCTATCATTAACCCCACCTCCCTAAAACGATGACGATCTGATCTGATGCCATCAAACCGGCTCCATCTACAAGACCAGCTCCATCTTGTTCTGTGGAATCTGTGGCACCAAGAAGTTCTAGCAGATCCTTTAACTTGGATCCGTCGCTGGGCTAGAGCTTATCCAGCGGCAGGACTCCTTAGACCAGGCCACCTTCTCCAGTCCAGACGGTGGACAGGTGTTAGCATGGGCTAACTTTGAATGGTCTGCAGCAGGAGGCGCTGCACTGACTCTCTGGAGCAGACAAACACAAACCTGTTGGCACCGTGCCTAATGCCAGGTGTGGGCCAGAAGGGTGTAAAGCCCCCCCAAATTGAGCTGTGGAGCAGTATATTATATTGTGGTCTCAATATATTATCTTGTGGTCTAAATATATTGTTTTGTAGCCTCAAAATATTATTTTGTGGCCTCAACATATTATCTTGAGGCCACAATATATTATCTTAAGGCCACAATATATTGTTTTGTAGCCTCAATATATTATCTTAAGGCCACAATATATTTTCTTGAGGCCTCAATATATTGTTTTGTAGCCTCAATATATTATCTTAAGGCCACAATATATTTTCTTGAGGCCTTAATATATTGCTTTGTAGCCTCAATATATTATCTTGAGGCCACAATGTATTTTTTCGTTGCCTTAATATATTATCTTGAGGCCACAATATATTATTTTGAGGCCTCAATATATTGTTATGTTGCCTCAATATATTATCTTGTGGCATCAATGTATTATCTCATGATAGTGGATGTGATGTACAAACCATGACAACCTCTACATGTTATCTTGTGGCCTCAATATGTTATCTTGAGGCCACAATATATTGTTTTGTAGCCTCAATATATTATCTTGAGGCCTCGATATATTATCTTGTGCCCTCAATATATTATCATAAGGCCACCATATATTGTTTTGTTGCCTTAATATATTATCTTGTGTCCTCAATATATTATCTTGAGGCCACAATATATTTTCTTGAGGCCTCAATATATTGTTTTGTAGCCTCAATATGTTATCTTGTGGCCTCTATATATTATCTTAAGGCCACAATGTATTTTCTTGAGGCCTCAATATATCGTTTTGTAGCCTCAATATATTATCTTAGGGCCTCAATATATTGTTGTAAACTCCCCCAGAATTGAGCTGTGGAGCAGTGGAACTGCATTCTCTGAAATGATGATGTGGGTGCTCCATCCTATACTATCGGAATGAGGTGGAGTGGCGATCGACCATCACCCATCATCCTGACCTCACTGGCGCTCTTGTTGCTTACTGCAATCAAATCCTCACAGCAATGGCAAATCCAAAATCTAGTAGAAAGCCTTCTTCTTTCCTGGTTCCTATGCTGGCCCACTAGTATGACCAGCTTGAGCAAACAGGTCAACCAGCTTCACCAAACCAGTCAACCAGTATGACTTGCTTAGTGACCAGCTTGGTTGAGTTGTTCATGCTGGTAGACCAGCTAAATCATCAACCAGCTGGCTTAATATCATCAGTCTAGGCCATGTTTTCTCCTGGATGACCAGCTTGTCCACCATCTTGACCACCTAGGACCAGCATTCTGGGGTAAAAGGTGTAAAGTTAATGGTTTCCTGTGGTTCGTGTAAATGCCGTGACGTTGCAGTGTTACTGTTGGTTGGTTGGGACTGAAAACCTCTCAGACTGGCTTGTCTTCAGCCTCAGGTGCTACAGATATAGAGTTAGCGTCAACAGTGGTTGTTTACTGTTTATCGTCTCTCGGCGGAAAACAGGAAAAGGAAAACAACAGAGAAGCATCAGCTCTTCTCCGTGACCCTGCTGTGCTTTTCCCACAGTGCACTACTGCTCCACTTTCCATCGCCTTCAACTCCATGACTCACCCAGCATGAGGAAATACACACCTTGTTTTATATATATATATAAATAAATATATACCAACGTATACTACATATAAGGAAACTCTGCAAATCTCAAGCACCCCTCTGTTCTCCAGCGTTTCAGGTGAAGATCTAAACAGAACCGTTGCGAGTGGATTTGATGTGAAATTTCAGGAACCAGGTGTTGCCATGACTACGACACAAATATAGCCACTTATGATTCAAAACTGCCACTGAACCTACAGGTAAATCCGTGTCTCAGGCATCAGGCAGGTGGTATTTGGTATTTATAACCATTTGGTGAAAGAGCTTTCCGTCAATAACCGCACTTCAGACGTCTGGTTCCAATCGCCACCACTGTGAACGAATCTGGCTCGGCCCGTTTCTCTAGAACGACGCTTTTCACACCGAGTTGCTCTGGATGACTTTGTTTGCATCGTAACGGTCGAATTACGCAGATATTAAGAAAAAATCTGTGGAATTTTCCTTTAATGAACGATATTAAAATGGCCGACAAGGAGAACATCTACATGCGCTACGATTTGTTCGGTTCTAGAACAAGAACCTGAGCCCGACCCGTTTCCCATTTATGCTGCATCCATTTACCTCAGATGTTGGAAATGCTGGAAATTACGTTATGTCCAAGGTTAGCATTGTTAGCGTTGTTCCAGGTTAGCACTGAGGAATGCTAGAAAGTGTTAGCAATGGAGCACGAAACCAGCTAACCAGCTAACTAGCTAAAGCAGCTAAGCTATTTTAGTATATTACACTCGCCATTCAGTCCTGTACGACAGATTTACAGAGTCACTGATAGATAGCAGTGCTAATAAGCTGGGTAAGGCTACCGCCTTTATTACTGTTGACGTGCAGTGCGGCCATCTTGGATTTTTGAATCTTGAAACTGGGTTGGTGGGGCTCTCCAGTGGAAAATTCCTACTTGGAAATTGTGACAAAAAAAATCCCAGTTCAAATAAATATGTTTGATGTTGTATATTTATACGGAATTTGAATTTGAGAAATGCTAGAAAGTGTTAGCAATGGAGTACAAAACTAGCTAGCTAACTAGCGAAAGCATCTAAGCCGACTATGACTGAGTTATTGATATTTTAGTAAATTACAATCTTCTACTTCACAGAATTAAAGTGAAATCCTGCCCTAAAGATAAAAACATGTATTAGCATTTTTGCCATTTAGCCCCAGTTCAAATGGATACGTTTAAGATTTAATTACTTTTTTTTTTACGAATTTCAGTTGCTACGGAATTTGAACTTGAGGAATGCTAGAAAGTGTTAGCAATGGAGTACGAAACTAGCTAACCAGCTAACTAGCGAAAGCAGCTAAGCTGACTATGACTGAGTTATTGATACTTTAGTATATTACAGTTATCTATCTCACAAAATTAAAGAGAATTCCTGCGTTAAGGTTAAAAAAATAACATGTATTAGCATTTTTGCTTTTGCATTTTTTGCCATTTAGCCCCAGTTCAAATGGATACATTTTTTTTTATGAATTTCAGTTGCTATGGAATTTGAACTTGAGGAATGCTAGAAAGTGTTAGCAATGGGATACGAAACCAGCTAACTAGCGAAAGCAGCTAAGCTGACTATGACTGAGTTATTGATATTTTAGTATATTACAGTTATCTATCTCACAAAATTAAAGAGAAATCCTGCCTTAAAGATAAAAAAAACATGTATTAGCATTTTTGCCATTTAGCCCCAGTTCAAATGGATACTTTTAAGTTGTTTTTTTTTCCGAATTTCAGTATGAAACAGCTAACCAGCTAATTAGCTAACTAGCTAAAGCAGCTGGAATGGATGGAGCCGCCCTGTTTACTGGAATTCCAGAATTCCAGTAAACAGGGCGGCGCTGTCTGTGGTAATTAGCGGTTTGCTACTAGCAGAGCGGATGGAGGCTGGGTTGTGGAGCGCTGGAGTACTCCGCCGAGCTGAGTGGACGTACAGGCCCGGCGGGTCCCCTGTGAGGCAGAATCAGAAGTCGTGGGAGTCTGGTGGGGGAGTTGGGTTCTAACTCCGCTCTCTTTTGATGGGGTTGAGGCCAATGGATTTTCCCTGCTCCGGAGCTCCGGGTGCTTCCGGCTCCGCGGCTCCACGTGGACGCTTCGTTTGTGTAGCGGCCAAATCTCAGCGCAACACTCGTCTCCCTGGGCGCCTGAGGTGCCAGCCCGTGATCTCCTGTTCTTTCATTGCTAAATACAGACGAGTGGATGCCTCTCAGACGCCACGCTCGTGTGTGTGTGTGTGTGTGTGTATGTGTGTGTGTGTGTATAAGTGTGGGGGGGCACGTCTTGACCCCTTCACTGATGAACTTTTACATTCAGCATACATGTCAGCTGGCACATCACTGTACGCCAGCCTGCATATATATATATATATACATATATGTGTGTGTGTGTGTGTGTGTGCCTGTGCACATGGGTAGGTTGGTTACCATGGCTTTGTGAGTTAAGTAATCAAACACACACTGTGATCTCTCTCTTTTATTCTATAACCCTACAGTTATATATAGCATCCTCCATCTACTCCCACTCGCCCTCCTCCCTCTCGCTTTCTCTCTCTCTCTCCACACACACACACACACACACACACACACTCTTCACTTTTCTGCGCCTGCCGTCATTCTCTCTCCTGTCCTTCCCTCATTCACTGCCTCTATATTCTCACTGGCTGTCAGTTAGCAGCGTAGTTAAGCGATGCCCACTCACGATCTTTTTCTTCAGAACTTTCCGAGCTTTTCTTGGCCTCTTTTCCACTGCAGGGACGAATGGATCCGAGCGCGGAGGGAATCCGTTCGGGTGGCTTACAAACAGGCCTGAGATCAGTTTTCCTAGCAGTGTTAGCTAACCTTATTTAGGGCCACAGAACTGTTCGGTGGGAGGGCTTAATGGCGTAGGGATCTGCTGATTGGCTCCATATTTGCAATAGGGAGGTCTTAATATATATAAATATAAAATATATCATTTAATATAACATATACACCCTGCAGTGTTAGCCTGACCTGGCTAACAGGCACGTCCAACATGGCTAACGGGCTCATCCAGAATCGCTGCCACAGCCGTCTACCAGGCTCGTACAACATCGCTACTGTGTGGTGTTAGCCCAATCTGGCTAACAGGCATGTCCATCATTGCCAGAATCGCTGCCACAGCCGTCTACCAGGCTCGTCCAACATCGTTACTGTGTGATGTTAGCCCGATTTGGCTAACAGGCTCATCCGACATCCCTACCATGCTGTGTTGGCCTGACCTGGCAAACAGGCTTGTCCAGAACTGCTGCCTCGGGATTAGCGTGGCCTGGCTGCCAGGCTCGTCCAACATCGCTACCTTGCGGTGCTCTGTTCTCTATTGATGTGGTTGAGGCCAATAAATTGGTCCTGCGGGTGCAACATCGCTACCATGCTGTGTTGGCCCAGCCTGGTTAACAGGCTCGTCTAGCATCACTGCCATGGGGTTAAGCACCGCCTGGCTGCCAGGGTCGTCTAACGTTGCTACAGTGCGGTGTTGGCCCAACCTGGCTAACAGGCTTATCCAGAATCGCTGCCACAGGGTTAGCATGCCATCCACCGGAGTGTTAGCGCAGCCCATTTCATTTAATGGAAACTAGCATTTGCTGCAACCTGTCCTAAAGGAGGAGGCTGACGCTTAGACAGCTGGGCCACTCGGAAGCCTGCCTGTTGAATTCTAAAGGATAAAGAGACGTTGTAAAGTGGTTAATAACAAAGAATGTTGGTACATTAACCCACACAGATGTCATAAATGGACCCCAGGGACTGAAATGATGTACAAGAGTAAAAGAAATAGCTTTAACGATTTGGGTTTCAGTTTAATGGCTTATTATCGCTGTTGTAAAAAATAAAAATAGCTTGACGGGAGCTATCAGCTATCAGTGTTCCTGCACAAACTACATTTTTGACGCTAAAATAAGCTAATTGACCCCAAACGAATTACTCCATAATGCCACTGATCTCTAAAGCTGGTTTAAAAGGCTGGGGAAAGTAGCTTATGCCCGTCCCCGGCGCCGCTAATGAAAAACCGTGCGGTATAGAGTCACATTGCTTAACACACACACATGTTTACCACACATCTGCAATATACATGCATCCAAACCTTCAGTCCTGACTCACTGAGCTATGAAACGAGGCTACGCTAATCTTGTATGAAGCGTTAGCGCTCCCATAAACACCCAGTCTTACTGCGTCTCATTCCTCCTAGCATATGGCCAATTAGCATAATGACAACTCGCTGGTGGTCGGCTAACGTTTTAACCATGACACCCTCGCACGGCAGAGCCGTAACCGGCCTTTAATATGCTTGTGGTGCACATGCGAGGAGAGTGTGTGTGTGAGTGTGGGGTGTGGGTGGTCTACAGGCTTAGCCTAGCTTAATTAGCCCTCAGTGAGCTAGCTAACATGTCTTCAACAGGTTTAATAAGGTCCCATTGTGCTGGCTAACAGGTTCCTGCTGTTTTGTCTCGGGGACACTCGACTTCAGTCTGAGTGTGTGTGTGTGTGTGTGTGTGTGTGTGAGTGTGTGGTATTTGTGGAGGTGTGTGTGTATGTGTGTGTGTGTGTATTTCAGTAATTCTGAATCCTGAGGTAAAATATTGCGCTGAGAAATGCTAGCCTGCTCCAAACTAGCTAGCAAGCGCTCATCCAGTCGAGTGTCCGCGTCCTGGTACATGCAGTGCCGTGAAAAAGTGTTAGCCCCCTGCCTGTTTTTACCGAATTTGCACTCGTTTCCAACACTGAATGACGTCACATCTTAAATCAAACACCTAATAATGCAGAAAAGGGACCCGGAGAGGAAAAAGTAATTGCCCCCTTCCTTTCAATAGCTGGTTACATCGCCCCATAGCAGTAATTACCGCATCCAAATGCTTTCTGTAGTTGTTAATTAGTGTCACACAACACTGTGCGTTGTAGGCCTCTAAGCACGAACTGCTTGGTTCAGGTCCTGACACAACATGTCAGTAGGGTTTAGGTTGGTTGATTTTGACTGGGCTGTTCTAAAGGTTTCAATTTTTTAAATTGGGCCTCATCCACCAATAAGGGGTACGCATTGACGTCACATTCTCGCTGGAACCAGTGCCCCATGGACAGCGATGTGCAGCCAGGAACGTCCAGCTACGAGGCAGACGAGGCTCACCCGTGTTTAGAGGGTAAAGGCTTCCAGGACATGGTCCATACTAACAAACTGCACTTGGACAGATGGACCAATGACCTGATGACCTTTTTTTTGGACACAAATCATCCAAGAAGTGACCCCCCCTAAAAAACTTTACTACTGGTCTAGCCATGATCCAGCCATGGTCAGCTCCTCTGGTGCTGCGTTCTCTCTTCACTGTAGCTTCCTGTAGCCACTGCCCAGGTCATCAGATTCAAACCCCTGACTCTGGCCTACAAAGCCAAGACTGGACCAGCCAGTCCCTCCGTACTTGATTGCGATGGTCAAAAGCCTGATCTGCATCAAGAGCCCTTCCAGCTTCAAGTACGGCTCGGCTCGACCCGCCATCCTTTAAGATCCACGGAAGACGAGCGTCCAGATTTTTTTTCTGTCCGGCACCGAAGTGGTGGAACGAACTTTCCCTGGGTGTCCGAACAGCAGAGTCCAACGCTCGCTGTCTTCAAACGCAGACTGAAGACCCTCCTCTTCTGAGAGTGCTCAGGCGAAGAGAAGAGTATTATGGTCTCCATATTGACTTGTGTTTAGTAGAATCTAGAATTTTAGTCTATTCAAACTAGCTGAGGTTCTTCTTGCGTAAACAGTGATGCACTTTCATAAGCTGCTCTGGAGAAGAGCGTCTGCTAAATGCCGTAAATGTAGTTCATGAGCCATCAGACGCAATGAGATCAGTGGCAGAGTTGCACGACGGCATTCGTTGCTAACTAAGAAGAACACAAAGAATCATCTCACCTTCGCTAAAAAAAAAAAAACACCTACAAGACCCTCCTGGAGTTCTGGAGGTACCTGCTCAGCCGACATGCTCATGTGGGGCTCGCATGGTTGAAACATGGGCAAGGTTGGTTCCAGGTGGGCATGGGTTCTGAGTACATATGTTATTACTCGGCTTCCCAAATGGGCCCCATCGTTACAGCCCACCTTTATCTCACAGGGGTCCAATCTAGGAACCGTATGCATGAACCGTGTACAATCCAGATAGGACCCATGTTGAACCCCTCCTGTGGAACCCCTCACTGTGGGGCCAACGTGAAACCCGAGAACAAAACTGTCTAGAACCCAGTTGGGCTGCCCATACAGGCCCCACATGGACATGTTAGTTGATTACATGATCCTCCTGGTGTTCTGGAGCAACCTTGCTTACCATTGATGCTACTATTGACGATATTAACAATGGAGTTGGGTCATGCAACAGGACAATGATACACTGAAGCAAAAAAGAACCATGTGTGTATTAGAGAAATGTGGGAGTGCAGAACATTTTAGGGGTCTAAGGAACCAAAAGGTAAGGTTAAGGTTCTTCGCAGTCACATTTTTCAATCATAAATGGCCTTTTATTTATTTTTTTTGGAAACAAAAGTGGTTCTTTTGTGGCATCGCTTAAGAACCTTTTAAAGCAACTTTATTTCTAAAAATAAAGTGTAGCAGTGTAGCTGAGTGTTGAGGGGCAGCCACTTCAATTTGTAAAATTGATGTTATATATTTTACTGCAAAAACAACAAAAATGATGTATATATTATGATTTATATATATGTAAATATATACATATATATTTATCGTATTATTAAAGCATCAGGTTAAGCATGTTGGGATAATGCCAGGCCGAATCCGTTAAGCGATGCACGGGCAAACCTTGTGAGATTTCTAGGTTTTTTTCTCCTTCACAAGGTTAGGAAAAATCCATAACCTCCCAGGAATATTGGCTCTATGAACTGCTCCACTGAATTGCTCCAAAATCTTTCAAAGCATGAGCGTTTCTCAGTGACCTTCCTATCGAGTCTTTAGATCATAATACGCCTCGCAATCAGGCGTTACTCATCCCACATGCTAATGACTCCAACACACGCTCGCTCAGCGGCGGGCCTAATCCCGACCAGGGAAATCGCTCTCGTTACCTGTAAGGAAGGAAAATGGGGGCACATTTTTTATTCATACCGAGCGAGAGCCGAATGATTTTCCCAAATCGTGGAGCGGAACGGAATGAGAATGAATAAACGCTGGAGACGAGGCGAAAGCAAATTTGTGGAGAAGAGACGAGCTCGCGGAATTCAAACATCGACACAAAAATGAAGCCTCATCCCCAAACAGTACAGCCAGATCCTGCTTCAGCCGCCATCTGCCTCTGCCTCCCTTTCTCCACCTTAATCCTCTTCATCATCATCATCTTCTTCTCCATCCTCTTCTTTTTTTACCATCTTCATCTTATTTTGCTTCCTCTGCTTCTTCTTTAGCTTCTTCCTTACCTCCTTAATCTGCTTCATCCTCATCTTCTTCATCTGCTGTCTCATCTTCTTCTTCATCTGCTCCTTCTTCCTCATCTTCAACTTCATCTACTGCTTCTTCCTCATCTTCTTCTTCATCTACTGCTTCTTCCTCATCTTCAACTTCTTCTTCATCTACTGCTTCATCCTCATCTTCCTCATCTGCTGCCTCATCTACTGCTTCTTCTGCTTTTCCGTAATCGCCTTTATATTCAGCTTCTTCTGCCTTTTCTTCATCATCTGCTTCTTTTGCTTCATCCTCTTCATCGTCTTTTCTTTACTGTCTTGTTCTTCATCATATTTTCCTTTTTTCTCTTCTTTTTCATCTCATCTTCATCTACTGCTTCTTCCTCATCTTCATCTACTGCTTCTTGCTCTTCTTCATCTACTGCTTCTTCCTCATCTTCATCTACTGCTTCTTGCTCTTCTTCATCTACTGCTTCTTCCTCATCTTCTTCATTTGCTGCCTCATCTTCGTCTTCATCTACTGCTTCTTCCTCATCTTCTTCTTCATCTACTGCTTCTTCTTCATCTTCAGCTTCATCTTCATCTACTGCTTCTTCCTCATCTTCTTCTTCATCTACTGCTTCTTCCTCATCTTCTTCTTCATCTACTGCTTCTTCTTCATCTTCATCTTCATCTACTGCTTCTTCCTCATCTTCGTCTTCATCTACTGCTTCTTCCTCATTTTCATCTTCATCTACTGCTTCTTCCTCATCATCTTCTTCATCTACTGCTTCTTCTGCTTTATCTTTTCCTTAATCTTCCTATATTCAGCTTCTTCTGCCTCTTCCTCATCATCTGCTTTATCCGCTTCATCCTCTTCATTGTCTTTATTTTCTTCTTCTTCATCATATTTTTCATTATTTCCTTTTTTCTCTGATTCTGCTTCTTCATTGTCTTCCTCTTCTTCATCTATTGCTTCTTCATCTTCCTCAACTTCGTCTTCTTTATTATCTGCTTCATCCTCATCTTCTTTTCTTATTCTTCATCATGTTTTTCATTATCCTCATCATCGTCTTCCTCTTTCACCTTATTTTTCATCTTCTTCTTCATCTGCTGCCTCATCTTCATCTACTGCTTCTTCTGCTTCATCTTTTCCTTAATCTCCTTTATATTCAGCTTCTTCTGCCTCTTCTTCATCATCTGCTTCATCCGCTTCATCCTCTTCATCGTCTGTATTTTACTGTCTAATTCTTCTTCTACATATTTTTCATTATTTCATTTTTTTCTCTTGTTCAGCCAATTTTTCATCTTTTTCATCTTCTTCCTCATGCCTTTCTTTTACCATCTTCATGTTTCCTCATGCCAACATCTGCTTCTTCATCTTCCTCAAAATCTGATTCTTCATCTCCCTCAATTTCTGCTTTTTCATCTTCCTCAACTCCTCAGCATCTTCTTTATTATCTGCTTCATCCTCATCTTCTTTTCTTTACCATCTTTTCCTTCATCATGTTCTTCATTATCCTCATCATCATCCTCTTTCACCTTATTTTTCATCTTGTTCTTCAACTTCAACTTCTTTTTCATCCACTGCTTCTTCCTCATCTTCATCCACTGCTTCTTCATCATCTTCATCCACTGCTTCTTCTGCTTTATTGTTTTCTTCATCTCCTTTATATTCAGCTTCTTCTACTCTTCTTCCTTCTTCTGCTTTTTCTTCATCATCTGCTTCATCATGGTCTTCATCATTTCCTTGATTATCTTCTTTCTCTTTTAGCTTGTTTTTCATCTTCTTCATCATGGTCTTCATCATCCTTCATCTTTTCCATCTTTAGCTTTTGCGTCGTCATATCAATCAGTCAATCAATCAATCAGTCAATCATCTTCTTCTTCTTTATTATCTGCTTCTTCTATCCTCATCTTCTGTTATTCTTAATTTTCATTATAATCTTCATCATCCTCTTTCTCTTTCACCTTTCACCTACTTTATCTACTGCTTTTTCTTCATCTTCTTTATGGTCTTCTTCTTCATCTTAAACTCTTCTTCTTATTCTTCTTCTTCTTCATCTTCTCCTCCTTTGTCTTCTCTTCTTCTCTCCCATCCCCCTAATCTCTTTCTCTTACATTATCTGTTGCCACAGCAGCAAAGGCTGACTCTGAGAGACAGAGAGAGAGAGAGAGAGAGAGAGAGAGACAGCGAGAAAGAGCAAATGTCATCTGACTCATTTAATGTAGGAACTCTGTGTCAAATGTGTGTGGGTTAGGGCTCGAGTGTCTTAGAGAAGATATCGTCAGAGAGAGAGAGAGAGAGAGAGAGAGCGGGAGAATTAACGTCACACTGAATCAGTGAATGGTTTGGGTTGTGTATCCAGAGCTGAGCTCATGTTTGTCTCCTGTGTAAACTGGAATACTGTTTCAGAGGACGGTGGAGCGACACAGTGTGACCAGCAGAGATCTTCTCTCTCTCTCTGTCTCTCTCTCTCTCTGCTCTACAGGCAGATGTTCCTCACCAGTCTTCACAGGAACAGCCTAAAACAGCCTTCTTCATCCTCTCTGTTCTCCTGCAGGTTCTCCTTCATTCTTCTGCTTTTCTATATCTCTTCATTTTCTTCATCTTCTCCATCTTCTTCTTCTTCTTCTATATCTTCTTCTTCATCTTCTACATCTTCTCCATCTTCTTCTTCTTCATCTTCTCCATTATCTCCATCTTCTTCTTCTTCATTTTCTTCCTCATCTTCTTCTTCTTCATCTTCTACACATTATCTTTTTCATCTTCTACATCTTTTCCATATTCTTTTTCTTCATCTTCTACATTTTCTCCATCTTCTACATCTTCTCCATTTTCTTCATCTTCTAGATCTTCCTCATCTTTTTTCATCTTCTTCTACATCTTTTCCATCTTCTCAATTTTCTCCATTTTAATCTTCTCCATCTTTTTCATCTCCTACAGCTTCTTCATCTTCTTCTCCATCTTCTTTATCTTCTACATCTTCCTCTTCCTCCATCTTCTTCTTCTTCTTCTTCTTCTTCTGGGCTCAACTTGAGCCTGATGTTGTATTCAAGCTAAGTAGTGGAAGCCTACACACCCCACCTCAAACCTTTGTCCCTTTACCATTCCTCGGCTGATCACCCAGGTTCCTGATCAGGGCCAAACCTAAATCAGACTTTCCCCCAAACTGCGGCTTTAACGTCATGTGACCAGCCTCTCAGTTCCTCCACGGCTTCACTGTGATCTCCCTGGAAGTCAGATCAGGTCCGGATCAAGGGCCGCTTTAATAGCGCTGTGTGTTAAATGGGGCTTTCGGCACACCCATAATCTGTATTCATCACCTTAATGACACCGAGCGTCTCTCCCTCAGCGCACCTGCGCGGAACAAAATGAAATATTTAACTAGCATTAGCCTCATTTGTAACCCAGCTATCAGGAACCCAGCTTCCCAATCCTCTGAAGACGTCTAATCTTGGTCAGTTGCAGCGGCACACCTGGCTGGTGTTTTGAGGAGCTGAGAGCTGGCTGGCTAATGTTAGCTAGATGTTAACTACTCTAGAGGATGTAGGCTAGATGTTAACTACTCTAGAGGATGTAGGCTAGATGTTAACCACTCTAGCTCATGTTAAAAAGATGTTAACTGCTTTAGCTGACGTTAGATACATTCTCTAGATCATGATAGGTAGATGTTTGACTAATCTGGATGATGTTAGCTAGATGTTAACTACTCTAGAGGATGTAGGCTAGATGTTAACCACTCTAGCTCGTGTTAAAAAGATGTTAACTGCTTTAGCTGACGTTAGATACATTCTCTAGATCATGTTAGGTAGATGTTTGACTAATCTGGATGATGTTAGCTAGATGTTAACTACTCTAGAGGATGTAGGCTAGATGTTAACCACTCTAGCTCGTGTTAAAAAGATGTTAACTGCTTTAGCTGACGTTAGATACATTCTCTAGATCATGTTAGGTAGATGTTTGACTAATCTGGATGATGTTAGCTAGATGTTAACTACTCTAGAGGATGTAGGCTAGATGTTAACCACTCTAGCTCGTGTTAAAAAGATGTTAACTGCTTTAGCTGACATTAGATACATTCTCTAGATCATGTTAGGTAGATGTTTGACTAATCTGGATGATGTTAGCTAGATGTTAGCTACTCTAGAGGTTTTACCTAGATGTTATTTATTCTAGCTGATATTATGTAGAGGTTATACATCTTATGTTAGGTAGATGTTAACTACTCCAGCTGGTGTTAGATCAATTCTCTAGCTAATGTTAGCTAGATGTTACAAATATGTTAAGTAATCTAGTTGATGTTAGAGAAATTCACTAGTTGATGTTAGGCAGATGTTGACTAATCTGGCTGATGTTAGGTTGATGTTAACTACTCCATCTGATGTTAGATAAATACTCAAACTAATGTTAGCTAGATGTTAGCTGGATATTAGCATAAATAGATATTAACTACTCTAGCTGATGTTAGATACATTCTCTAGATCATGTTAGGTAGATGTTGACTAATCTGGATGATGTCAGATAGATGTTAAATCTTTCAATAATGCTAATGCTAATAAGTCTTTCAATATTAATATGATGTTAGCTGGATGCTAACTACACTAGCTAATGTATACTAGATGTGAACTGCTTTAGCCAATGCCAGACAAACGCTAACTAGATGCTGACTACTCCAGCTGAATTAGAGCTGCCTTGCATCAGGAATTCTGAGGCCTCCGTAATGTACGTAGCGCAACCAGTGGTTACAGATGGAGGCAGTTGTCAGGGACAACGGGTCGCCGGCGAGGACTAGGAGTGAGTTGCATGTGAAGGCTGCATTAATTGCGCTGTGCGAGGAGCAGAATTTATTATCTTATGCGGCAAACACAGGATCATACGAAAACATCCTCAGGACAACAGCGCACTGCAGCGTGCAGCGCACATGCTAGCAAGTCCAGTGTGTGTGACTGTGAGCGTGAGACTGAGAGAGAGAGAGAGAGAGAGAGAGAGAGAGGGAAAGAGAGGTCCAGACAGATCAGAGAATGTCACATGGCCGTAGTGCATCCCAGGACATACAGACCCGGTGTCCTTGCTGGCCTCGCTGTCAAAACTCTCAAGGACTGAACTGAATGTCTCTGGGCTTCGCGCTGTACGTCAGCTGATCTGCGCAGGCTCCGCCCACAAGCATGTTGTTTCTGAGCTAGTGTCGGACAAACCCACTCCTCCTGCAGAAGACCCCTCCTCGGACGTCTTGTTTGGGTTGGGGGACTTTGGGCGAGACAGGGAAACACCTTCATCTTGCGCCATCTTGATTTTTTACAGATGATTTAGATGTTGATGGAATCCGTTCCTCTCTCTACCAGTGAAATGTTCCCCTGCTAAGGCATGATCCATCCACCCGCCTAACAGTTGCCTGGTGTTCTTATCATGATAAATATATAAATATATATTATATTATATTATATATTATATATTCTGCACCCTTTTAATTATTGCGGCCAAAAAGTCAAATTTTTCCCCTTCGTCTGTTTACAGGCCTTGTTTGTGAAATGTCCAGAGGCTTTTTCCAACTTTCTAATAGATGCTAACTAGATGTTAACTACTCTAGCCGATGTTAACTAGATGTTAACTACTCTAGCCGATGTTAACTAGATGTTAACTACTCTAGCTGATGTTAACTAGATGTTAACTACTCTAGCCGATGTTAACTAGATGTTAACTACTCTAGCTGATGTTAATTAGATGTTAACTACTCTAGCTGATGTTAGGTAGATGTTAACTACTCTAGCTGATGTTAACTAGATGTTAACTACTCTAGCTGATGTTAGACAAATTCTCTGGCTGATGTTGGGCAGATGTTAACTACTCTAGCCGATGTTAACTAGATGTTAACTACTCTAGCTGATGTTAACTAGATGTTAACTACTCTAGCTGATGTTAGACAAATTCTCTGGCTGATGTTGGGCAGATGTTAACTACTCTAGCTGATGTTAACTAGATGTTAACTATTCTAGCCGATGTTAACCAGATGTTAACTACTCTAGCTGATGTTAACTAGATGTTAACTACTCTAGCTGATGTTAGACAAATTCTCTGGCTGATGTTAGGTAGATGTTAACTACTCTAGCCGATGTTAACTACTCTAGCCGATGTTAACCAGATGTTAACTACTCTAGCTGATGTTAACTAGATGTTAACTACTCTAGCTGATGTTAGACAAATTCTCTGGCTGATGTTAGGTAGATGTTAACTACTCTAGCCGATGTTAACTACTCTAGCTGATGTTAACTAGATGTTAACTAGTCTAGCAGATGTTAGGTAGATGTTAAGTACTCTAGCTAATGTTAACTAAATGTTAACTATTCTAGCTGATGTTAACTAGATGTTAACTGCTCTAATTTTAGATATATGTTTGCTATCTTTTTGCTCATTGCGGCCAGAAAGTTCAATTATACCTTCGTCCACCCTCGGATCTTGTTTGCAAAATGTTCAGAGGCTTGTTTCGACGTTCTTTTGACGTTCTACGATGCCCAGGAAATAGTGGGTAAGAAGACGAATGAAAGAATCTGACCAAGAAGACGAGTCCCTGACCAGGAAGACGTGGAAAAGAACCCGGATGGATGAAGAGTCCCAGGCAAGGAAGCAAAATGGTTGCTGGAGTTGTTGGACAAAGCAGAGTGTAGGTGTGAGGCGGAGGGGAGGAATAGAGTGAGGGGTTGAAAAGGTGGAACGAGGACTGCAGGCGGAAAGGACGCCTGAGTGAGGACGGGAGGGCTGAGGGACAGGCTGTCAGAGAGTGAGTGTCCTGACAGAAAGACAAGAGATGGAGAAGAGAGAGGAAGAGACAGAGAGACTTCTGACTGAGAGAAGGCTCGGCATGAGTGTGTGTGTGTGTGTGTGTGTGTGTGTGTGTGTGTGTGTTTCCTGCTGACTCCAGACATTCTTTGACACGTTAGAAGATTTTATTGAGCTCTCGCAGCATCTTCCTACGGAAAGCTGGAAGGGTCGTAGCACAGCCAGCCTCAGCCTCTGATGCTCCACCCACAGAGTTCTACACACTGTCTGATGTATATTGAGCGCCTAAATTGCAGCTTACGTTCCGGGCCGGGTTTCCCAGAAGGCATTGCATCGGAAAAAATGTAATTCTGTCATTCCCGGAGAATTCCGTACGTGGGACTGACCATCCGTGAACCTCGAACCTCGTTGTTCCTCTAGACGTTCTTCAGAAGGACGTCCAGAAGAGAGCTGGAAAACAGGTCAATTCCAAAACTCCCAAACTGTTACATCACAGTCTTGACTCATTATTTACACCCCCAAACATAAACAACATAAACTCCGCCCACTAGAGGACGCTATCGGCAAAGCCGTTTGCGTTAAGGCTTGGTGCGTGTGTGGGGGAGGGGAGGGGGGTGATGTCCATTTTGGTGGTGTAAATATTAATGTGTCAAGACTGTGATGTAACAGTTTTGGGGTTTTGGGATCGGCCCCTTGTTGATTACTTAAGCTGATGTCAGCTAGATGTTAACTACTTTAGCTAATTTTAGATGTATGTTCGCTACTCTTGCTGTTAATTAGATGTTAACTACTCTAGCTGATGTCAGCTAGATGTTAGCCACTTTAGCTAATTTTAGATGTATGTTCGCTACTCTTGCTGTTAATTAGATGTTAACTACTCTAGCTGATGTCAGCTAGATGTTAGCCACTTTAGCTGATTTTAGATATATGTTCACTACTCTAGATGTCAGCTAGATTTTAGCCACTTTAGCTAATTGTAGATGTATGTTCGCTCCTCTTGATGTCAGCTAGATGTTAACCACTTTAGCTAATTTTAGATAAATGTTCGCTACTCTTGCTGTTAACTAGATGTTAACTACTCTAGCTCTAGCTACTTCTTCCGAAGTTGCCGTTTGCGTTAAGCCTCGACAGGCTTGTTGGGGGGGGGGTAATGTACATTTTGGTGGTGTAAATATTAATGTATCAAGACTGTGATGTAACAGTTTTGGGGTTTTGGGATCGGCCCTTTTTACAGCTCCATTTTGGGCGATTTTCCGGATGTTTGCTCATTCCGGATGTTCTTACAAATGAGGAACGACGGTGTCCGAGGAACTTTGGTCATTTAGCCAAAGAAAAAAAAAACTGACATGGAAGAAAAGGAAGTAAAGACGTTGCTCTCGCTTTCGGTCGATTCTGGCGTCTCCGAAGTCTGCCTGAACCTGCCAGGGCTGGCTACCGCAGTGTGGCGGAGAGCGGCGCCTTTGATGCGAGGCTTAAAATGCGTATTCCACATACGTGCTCCGCAATCCCAATCAATTAAGTCGGAATGATGCGCGCTGCTATTATTGTAACTGTCAGATCCGCTTCTTCCCGACAAAGACGGAGAAACAAATGAATTGCCAGCTATCTACTCCTCCCATCCCCTGAGGCTGCCTCCCTCTCTCTCTCCCTCGCTCGCCCTCTCTCTCTCTGTTGATAATTACGGTGGCCGATTTTCCGCTTTCCATGCTCTCACAAAAAAGCATCTGCAGGCTGCCAAGTGTGCAGCAGATTCTCTCTCTCTCTTTCCTACACACACACACATAATCAAGAAGGAAGGAAGGGTGTGTGTGTGGGGGGGGTGTAGAAGAGGTATATCTGCATTTATTGGTCAGTGTTTCTGGACGACACACACACTCTCACACACGTTTACACACACACCGGACACTGACGCATCACGGACTCGGGCCTATCTTTAGCCCTGGGGGAAATAAATCTAGCTTGTTCTCTGAAGGTCAGACTCAAACGTGCATGTGTGTGTGTGTGTGTGTGTGTGTATAATAGCAGGCATCAGGTGTAAATGGGCCTGGCTGTGATTTCCCTGTGCTGCCGTTCGGGGTCAGAGGTCACCTTGAGGGTGTGGCCTGGTCATTTGGCTGTCACTGGAGTCGCTAGATCTGACTCCGACACCCACCACCCACTGCTTAGTCAGCCACGCCGTCCCGCGGATCCCTGGGAAAAAGGTTTAATCCATATGCGCTGTGGACCGTCGCTTGCAGTGTTAAAGGGGACGTCCACCAAGGTTTCAGAATTCCTGTAAAATTCAATTATCACAACATAAACAGCCCCTCCGAAGGATTTTGGTGTGAAGTGCTTTGCGGTAGAGAAACGGACCCGCTCGGATTCCCTTACAGTGGTGGGGAATGGAACCAGGCGTCAGCATGACTACCACACAACACAGCCATTTTAGCTGCTCCAGATCAGCCCGCAAACCTGCAAAACATGTCTTCTGAGAGTTATATGCAGTGTTGATGATGGTAGAATAGTGTTAAATAATACAAAATAAAAAAAACAGTTAATGGGACTATTTTCCGTATAACATCCTGCACATATCTGTCTACTACATATGAATTTTTTAGTTGTGTTTTTTACTCCAAACGAATGTCAACCAGTGTCTCGGTCACTAGACTCAGCATTCAGAAGTATTCGGTGTATTAGCTTTCTGTTAAAGAGCGTTAAACTTTGCGGACGTCTGGTTCCATTCTCACCACCTCTGTGAAGAATTCTAACTGGGTAAGATACTTGGTAAGCTCTTTTTCCAGCTGATGTTCGACTGAACGGATGGATGTTGGATGGTGTATTTATGTATTTTCTACTCCAGATGAGCCTTGAGAGTTAAACTGACTCTAACGTACACTGTGGACAAAAGTATTGGGACACCTGCTCATTCATTGTTTCCTCCAACATCAAGGGTATTAAAAATACAGCTTATGCTGCTTTTCTAAGAGTAACTGTCTCTACTGTCCAGGGGGTTGCTTTGAGAAGAGCATTGCTGTGAGGATTTGATAGCATTCGGCGATTGCAAGAGCGTCAGTGAGGTCATCATCCCACCTCATCGCGGACTCCCCGAACTTCCCTTTTCCGTCCAAAAGTACTGGATGGAGCTCCGCCTTCATGCCAGAGAACACAGTCATTTCCACTGCTCCACAGCTCAACACATGCCCCGCTAGCCCACGCCTGGCATTAGTTGGCACGGTGCCAATAGGTTCACGTCCTGTTCTGTGTGCAGTACCTCTCCACAGGGACTAGACAAGCTGTGGGTGTGTGAAATCAGTAGCTGCAATCCAAAGTACTTGCATGCATTCATTAGAAGGGGTGTCCACAAACTTTTTTCTCAACATTTCTGCAATTTTAAGCCCCTAAAAAGATCATATTTCCCCGCAATGGACCGGAAAGGCTGTGATACATACGTTTACCTGTTCAGAGAACAGTCAGCGTTCAGTGGAAGGGCTCGTTTGGAGGCCGTTCCGGTGAGACATCAGTCCAGTTAACACTCTTTTCGGTTAAAGCGCCGAACATCATTATGACCTTGCCGAATGACTGTGCATTGTGCTGGTTGGATGCCATCTATATGCATTCCCAGCATTCTCTGCGCTCTCCGTAGCGCTACATTAGTTTTCATTTGCATACAGACGGCGGATCCCATTCAACTAACCACATGTGCGCTAATTAGCACGCGTGCCCAGATTCCGAGTGCACTTCTGCAGTTAGCGCTGGGACTGGGGTGGGTAGGCGAGGCGGTGGAGGGGATGGAGGTGTGTGTGTGTGAGGGGGGGGCGGGGGGGGGGTTGTGCACAACTCTGCAGGCTATTGAATTCCTGTTTGAAAAGTATTGCCGATAAAGCTTTCACTGCTGTCTCGCTCTGTGAACGTGCATGCATGTGTGTGTGTGTGTGTGTGTGTGTGTGTGTGCTGCGCTGTTGTAACAGATGTCAGCGGACATCTGTGTTGACCTTCCTTGTGTACTTGAGGAGACGAGATTTGGAATGGAGGCTTTATGGACTAGACTGCCATATGACAACAGATCAGGCCTGGCGGGCCTGCTGGAGGACCACCTGGCTCCAGCGACCTCAGCTCAATAGAGGGGTCAGGTTTGTCGGGTTCACAGCGGCCTACCTTTGTCCCATGTGTGGTAACTCAGAGACGTTGGAAGTTAAGCGGTGAGTTAAGCTGGGCTGTGCGTACGATCCGAGGCCTAGCCCGCGTTGGAGTTCAGCACCTCCCCGACCCGGCTGAGACCCAGGGCAACTCCACCAGCCTCTCAGAATTTCTTTAAATGAAATGATCAAGATGTAAACTGTTTTCAGTACTGACGCACTGTTTTCAGTACTGACCGCACTGTTTTTAGTACTGACGCACTGTTTTCAGTACTGACCGCACTGTTTTCAGTACTGACGCACTGTTTTCAGTACTGACCGCACTGTTTTTAGTACTGACGCACTGTTTTCAGTACTGACCGCACTGTTTTCAGTACTGACGCACTGTTTTTAGTACTGACGCACTGTTTTCAGTACTGACCGCACTGTTTTTAGTACTGACCGCACTGTTTTCAGTACTGACGCACTGTTTTTAGTACTGACGCACTGTTTTCAGTACTGACCGCACTGTTTTTAGTACTGACGCACTGTTTTCAGTACTGACGCACTGTTTTCAGTACTGACGCACTGTTTTTAGTACTGACGCACTGTTTTCAGTACTGACACACTGTTTTTGGTAGTAATAGCACTATTTTCAGTATTGGCCGCACTATTGTGAGTTTTGACGGCAGTGTTTTTGGTAGTAATAGCACTATTTTGGTGGTGGTGACAGCACTGTTTTCAGTGCCGATGGTGCTGTTTTTGTTAGCGATGTTATTTTCAGCAGTGAAGGCACTGTTTTCGGGAGACCCTTACAACACTGTACCAACTGTTAAGCATGGTGGCAGTAGTGGTTTTTAGGGCCTGTTCCGCTGCCGGTAGAACTGGTACATGGAATGATGAAGAAGGAGGTTGTTGATCGGTCATAATGAACTGAGTGGATGTCTGTCCTCCACGATGGACACTGTCAGGCCCAATACTGTCCCCCCGTATCTGTTTAGTATGGTTCTCAGTGGACTGGGAGATTTCTGAACCTGTTTCAGAACCACGGCTACTTTCTAAAAGCAATTAAATTCGCATCATCTGCTGCACGCATGGGTTAGCTTTCAGAAGGCAGAAGCAAACAAGAGGAAAAAGTGAACAAACACCGGCTTGTTTTTCTTCTGGTTTCATTTGTGTTACAGAATCCCAGAGCGCACAGCAGGCATTATTACAGCACTTAAAGGCCCGGTTTCTCAGACAGGGATTAAGGCTAGCCTTTCAACGGGAAATCTCCATTCATAATTGAAGTAGTTCGAGACTAGCCTTAATCTCTGCCTGGGGAATTCAGCCCAAGGTGTTTAACTTAAAATGTTCGTTATAGAAAAAACGAAGATGCCCACGCCCGCGCCATAATGTCGGAGGGGGCTGGGCGTCTGGGGCTGACTTCGGGCCGGAGTTCAGGTGGCTTCTACTACTATTTTGATTGACAAGTGGAGCTAGAACTTACGGACAAGACCTAAGGGAGTTAAAGGGAGAAGATGGTGTTGGGGGTAGGTGATTGGACGTTAGATGAGAAGAGGAGAGGAGGAGCTTCAGGGTTATGTTGCTCCTCCCCTAGAAAATGCAACCGAAAAGACTGAGTATTGTCTCAAAGGAGGCTGAATACTCCCTAAACACCCCCTCCACCCGCCTCCACCCGCATCCACACACCCCTTAAACAGTCTGGAGAGTGCTTTCCAAAACATACAAGTAGGGACAGCTTTCGGAATGTGTGTGTATTAGTGTTTAGGCCTCACAGCAGGTAGCGGAGTTCATTTCAGTCATTACTGCCCAATTACGGCGGCCAGCGTAGTGTTCAGAAACCGAGCCCCACATGAGCAGTGGCGTGATGTTGTTGAATCTATACTGACGCGGTCACCCCAATTAGATTCCCAAATAGCATGCAGAACCTCCTTCAGCAGAGCACACACACACACACACACATACACAGCCTGTGTCTAGTCCCTGTAGAAACCTACCGCCAGAGCAGAGCAGAGGCCTTCTGGAGCAGATAGAGGGGTATAAACCCCCCCCCCCCTCACTAGCGCTCTGAGTGCCGCTTAGTGCAATCAAATCCTCACAGCAATGCTTCTTGCATGGACGGTAGCAACGGCAGAGAGGCAGTGGTAGCTCCGTGGTTAAAGCACTGGACTGTTGTTGACAGGGTTGTGGGTTCGATACCACTGTTGGGCTCCTAAGCAAGGCTGCATTGGAGGCTGGTGTGTGTTTGTGCTCAGTTGGGTGGAAGAGCGTTAGGGAGGTCAGGGAGTGTCCAACACAAATGGTGATTGTGGTTGTCTTTGCAAAAACAATGAATGAGCTGGCGTCCCAATACTTTTGTCATTGAATCTTCCCTTGTATCCAGCGTATATTTCCCACCAGGCCTTCATGAGATGTGTGCCTATATGACCGATTCAGATCAGATCAGATTTGTGCATGGGACATTGGTGTTGGTGCCACGGTATTTGACCTCTGACCTGCAATGCAGCAAAGGTTAACTTATTGCTCCATTAAATTGTATATGCCGTAAACGCAGCCTCTGTTTGAGAGGGGCAGTTTTATTGGGAGACTGATGAAGAGATGTGTGCATTAAGTACTTGATGAATCTGTAGGCTACAGACAGCAACTGTGTGTTTGTACATTTGTCTTTCAGCTTACTTACTCACTTGTACGGTGCAGCGTGATGTATATCCCGTTCCAAGCAACCCATCTGTTTATCTCCTCGCCCGTTTCCAGGCATCCTTAATTACATCTTCATTTATAGTGCTCATCATTGTCTTACTTTCAGTGTTGGTTTTCCTCCTCCTTCATTATTCTGTCACAGCCCCAGAGTGTGATGCTACCACCGCCATGCTTAACAGTCGGTACAGTGCTCTTAGAGTTGGATGCCTAAGCTTTATTCCTCCAAAAGTCTTTGTCCATAAAACTTTCTGCAATAGGCTTCTTCTTTATCCCTCGGGGTACAGCAGCAAACTGGAGCAGAGGCATCTTTCTTGGATGACAGCTTCTGTCATGAATGCTGTCAATCAAATGATTTTTATTAATAAAACTAAGTCCATAGATAAGTAAGGCACCACGACTTGGAAACAAGGACCTTAAGTCATGGGCATGTCTTAGTAAGGTGTGGGAATAAGATGATTAAGTCATGGCCACAACTTAGTAAGGCATAAGAACAAGATCCCAAGTCATGGCCACAACTTAATTAGGCATAAGAACAAGATCCTAAGTCATGGCCACAACTTAAAAAGGTGTGGGAATGAGATAATTAAGTCATGGGTATGACTTAATAAGGCGTAGGATTGAGATAATTAAGTCATGGCCACAACTTAATTAGGCGTGGGAACACGATCTTAAATCATGGCCACAACTAAGTAAGGTGTGGGAATGAGATCCTAAGTCATGGTCATGACTTAGCAAAGAATAGGAATACGATGATTAAGTCATGGCCACAACTTATTAAGGCATAAGAATAAAATCATTAAATCATGATCATGACTTAATAAGGCATCGAGATCCTAAGTCATGGCCACGACTTAGCAAGCCCAGATTTTGTTCCCACACCTTACTAAGATGTAGCTACGACTTAATTGTTTTTTTTTTCTCAACAGGACGTTGAGAGTTTGTATGTCTGTGTGTGTAGAAGCTTATTGATGCTAACATTACCTCCTTTGTCCTGCAGGGGGTGCTATAGGCAGCAGACGGCATCTCCATGAGGAGCAGTAGAAGATGCCGGAACTGCCAGCGCTGCTGCTGCTGTCGATTCACTTCCACGTCCTGCTAGTTACCGTGGTTACCATGCCGCCCTCTGCCCTGAGCCAGCCCTCTGTCCTGTCGTCCGTGCGGATGGGTAAGTAGCGGGACATTGCTTGCCTTTAAAGACATCTCACCATCTCATTCCCAACTCCTCGTCCATCGCATCCCATCCCAAAGTACTGGATGGCGGCACCACCGCTTTGCCATCAGCAGCTGGAGTCGGAGAGAGCACAACCGGCCGTTCCCCCCTCCGGGTGGCTAGATGGCGCTTCCTCCCCCATCACTCTTAAAGCGATGTTGGTTGGCACAGGCGTCTGCTAGCTGGTGTAGTGGTTGCGCTGGGGACCCGGCGCTTTCCCCCTGAACGTGCCGGCTGCCTGACGATGCTGCGTTGGCAGCAGTAGGAAAAGAGGCGGTGCCGGCCGTCGCATGTATCATCATTGGAGGTCAAGCCATCAATCCAAAGAAAACAGTCCGTTCCACTGCTCCACAGCTCAATGCTGGGGGGGCTTTATACCCCTCTACTAGCCCACGCCTGGCATTAGGGTGGCATGGTGCCACTAGGGTATGTTTACTGTCCCATTCTATTGGCCTTTATAAGCATCTGCATACATGCCCCCCCCCCCCAGATTCCTGTATGGGATAGGTTTAAGTACAGCAAGCAAACTGGAATGGTGCCAGGTAAGCGCTACATGAGAACAGAGGAACTGGCAGAGTAGCCTGCAGCTATTAGCTTGCTAAACAACTGGCTTAGCTTTGGCACTGCTATAAAGTGCACTTCTCATGTAAGCCGGATAGACAGCTGCCAGACTGCGGAGCGCGGAGGGAGGAGGCACTGCCAGCTCTGTTCTCATGCAAAAGACAGAGTTGTTATTCCGGAGTCTGACGTGGAAAGCAGGTGTCAGGGCCGGAGCCGAGCATCATTCCCGACCGCCGGAATCTCCGCTCGTTCCCCTTTGGCCTTTGCTTGCGGGCCTCTCCTGCCACCACGTTAAGCACGCCAGTCTGGGTCGCGACCCTTTTCTGAGTTGGCCTTCAAAAATCGTTGACTCTGTTCTGTGTCTCTGCCCTTCTCTCTCTCTCTCTCTCTCTCTGTTTTACCTCTTTCTGGCCAGCTGCGATTCTGGATGACCGCTCTGCGTGTGGGCGTGGAGAGCGCTTAGCTTTAGCATTAGCACGCGAGAACATCAACAGTGTGATGGAGGGGCCGGCTCGCGCACGGGTGGACGTGGACGTCTTCGAGCTGCAGAAAGACTCTCAATACGAGACCACTGACACCAGTGAGTTCCATTCTCACACCCACCCACACACACACCCACCCACACACACACACACACAATTAGCAGTTAATTAGCTTGGACATGGGCTCCTCCAAGCCCTGATGTCCGCAAAGCAGGAGAAGGCGCTTTGCCATCAGCAGCCGGAGTCGGAGAGAGCACAACTTTCCGGGCGGCTAGATGGCGCTTCCTCTCCGATCACTCTTACAGCAATGTTGGCCGGTACAGGCGTCTGTTGGCACAATTTCCTGATGAGAATGCCTTTCCAACTGTTAAGCACTGAGGTGGGGGGTTGTGTTGCAGCCAGTGGCACAGGGAACATGCCAGTGGTGGATGAGGAATGGATTCATCAACCAGGAATGGAAGCAACCATCAAACATCTGAAAAAAGCTAAAGATGAAGAGAGGAGGGCTTTCACAGCAGAAACTTGACCCTAACTGACCTCAAAATGGTCCACAATGCACATAGCTGAGGATAGACCTCAAAAGTACCGAAGCTTTGAAGCTTTTTGGTGTGTGTGTGTGTAGGGGGGTGTCCTACGTTTCTTTTTCGTAGATGTTTCCTGATCAGTTAAATGTGGTCATCATGTGGTCACTCAGCTGTGACCTGAAGTGTATTCTGCTTGTTTCAGTGTGCCAGATCCTGCCCAAGGGTGTGGTCTCTGTGATTGGCCCCGCCTCCAGCCCCGCCTCAGGCTCTACTGTCAGTCACATCTGTGGGGAGAAGGAGGTGAGCTGGTGCAGAATTAGATTTTGAGTTTGATTGGGTTGATTGTAGACTCTCTTCTCACTTGCTTGCCCTATCTCTCTCTCTCTCTCTTTCTCTCTCTCTCTCTCTCTCTCTCTCTCTCTGTCTCAGATCCCTCATGTGAAGATCGGTCCTGAGGAGACTCCGCGGTTGCCCTACCTGCGCTTCGCGTCCGTCACTCTGTATCCTAGCAACGAGGATCTAAGCCTCGCCGTGGGAGCCATCCTACGCTCCTTCAGCTATCCATCGGCTAGTCTGGTCTGCGCCAAGGCGGAGTGTGAGTCTGTGATCTTTGCTCTCTCGGTCGGCTAGTCTGGCCTGCCTGGAGCACCGTCAGAGAGCCTTCCCAGCTGAATAGAGAGAGAGAGAGAGAGAGAGAGAGAGAAAGAGAGAGAGAGAGAGAGAGACAGCATTTGCAGCATTTGTGACCTGGGGTATCTGGAGCCTGGAAGTTGTGAGGTGGGCACATCTGCTAGGTGCTGACCACTGCATACCAGGAACACCCCACAGGACCTGCCTGATGCTCTGCTCTGCTGTATGTGTATGTGGGGGGGGGCTTCATACCCCTCTTGTCGTGCCCACGCCTGGCTTTATTCATGATGGTGCCAACGGGTCCTATTCTTTTGGCAGTAGTACTTCTCTACAAGGCCTAGACAAGCCGTGCATGTGCATTTGCACATCTCGCATCAGCAATGAGGGCAACTTAAAGAAGCTGAATGCATTTATTGGGAGGGGTGTCTGCAAACTTTTGGACATATAGTGTATGCATGTATGTATGTGTGTGTGTGTGTGTGTGTGTGTGTGTGAGTGTGAGTGAGGGCATTGCTTCATACAGCTCTGCTCTGACCTAGTTGGCTGCACTATGGTTGCCATGGCAGCAGAGTAGGTGCAACTTGCCACTCATCAAGCTCATTTAAAATGGTGGCAGGAGATAGAGGGAGAGGCCAGTGCACCCTCTCTCTCCCTCTCCCTCACTCTCTCGCCCTCTCTCTCTCTCTCTCTGTTATATGCTCTGTTAGATCGTTTTGTGTGTGAGTGTGTGTGTGTGTGTGTGTGTGTGTGTGTGTGTGATGTACGCTCAGTAATTAATGAGAATATGTTCATTTATTTCTCATTACTGGCCCGTCATTAATCTGCCCTCTGATTGGACACACTGGCGATCACTTCTGATTCGGCACGTTCTGCCTGATCGCCGCGTCCGTCTGTCTCTTTGTTAGTCCAAATAAGCCTCGAGGACCACTACAGTCACCCCACGCCTGAGCTGAGGGGCCCCACCCACATGTGTATATATATAAGCATATATCATAATATTTATACTGGATATTAATGGTATTAAGGCTTCATACTGGATATTAATGATATTAGAGCTTCATACTGGATATTAATGGTATTAGAGCTTCATACTGGATATTAATGGTATTAGAGCTTCATACTGGATATTAATGGTATTAGAGCTTCATACTGGATATTAATGGTATTAGAGCTTCATACTGGATATTAATGTTATTAGAGCTTCATACTGGATATTAATGGTATTAGAGCTTCATACTGGATATTAATGATATTAGAGCTTCATACTGGATATTAATGTTATTAGAACTTCATACTGGATATTAATGTTATTAGAGCTTCATACTGGATATTAATGATATTAGAGCTTCATACTGGATATTAATGTTATTAGAGCTTCATACTGGATATTAATGATATTAGAGCTTCATACTGGATATTAATGTTATTAGAGCTTCATACTGGATATTAATGTTATTAGAAAATGAGAAAATGTCCTGGTGTGAAATTTTACTTCTGGTGTAAAACTGCCTTCAAAATGCAGCTTTGGTGGCAGCAGAGAGATCAGACTGCACTCCATTATACTCCCATCTCCATGCGGAAGAGGTGCTAGAGAGAGAGAGAGAGAGAGAGAGAGAGAGAGAGAGATGAGGGTATTAATAGGCCTACTAGTAGTAGCATGTAATCTCTGAGGTTTTAGAAAGAGAGAGAGAGAGAGAGAGAGCGGGCGAGAGAGCTTTATTAATACTGGAGCTGGAGTGATGTGACAGAGGTTTCAGGTGGGGAGAGAGGAGATACAGAATGGATGGTACTAATGGGTGAGTGAAATCCAGGGAGATATTGTGTGTGTGTGTGTGTGTGTGTGTGTGTGTGTGTGTGTGTGTGTTTGTGTGTGTGTTGGGATGGATTGAGTGAGTGGGTAAGTGAGAGAGAGAGAGAGAGAGAGAGAGAGGGAGAGCGTGTAAACGAGTGCATTGATTTCTCTTCTCCCTCAAACTAATTAAAGTTTGGCACCGAGTTCACTGGCTCTCTCTCCGCACACACACTCCCACGAGAACGCAGCCACTTATTTACATTTAGCACACACGCACGCACACACACACACACACACACACACACACACATACACACACAAACTCACACATATGAGATCTCTAATCCCACCCACTCGCATCCCTTAGGTCTCCTGCGATTGGAGGAGCTGGTGAGGCGGTTCCTGATCTCCAGGGAGACGCTGTCGGTCAGGATGCTGGATGACGACCTGGACCCCACCTCCCTGCTGAAGGAGATCCGAGACGACAAGATAGCCACCATCATCATCGACGCCAACGCTTCTGTTTCGTACATGATTCTGAAAAAGGTACACACACACACACACACACACACACACATACACACTCACACACACTCATTCACAAGCATACACACACTCACACACATACACACTTAGTGAGGTCCTAATCTTCAGAAAAGCTTGCATAAGCAGTACCCCCACCAATTACAGGGTTAATGTGTTTGGCCCCGCCCACAAACCATTGTGTTTGCCCCGCCCACACCCCTTTGAGTCAGACAACCTACTTCATACTGGATATTAATGTTATTAAAACTTCATACTGGATATTAATGTTATTAGAGCTTCATACTGGATATTAATGTCATTAGAGCTTCATACTGGATATTAATGTTATTAGAGCTTCATACTGGATATTAATGTTATTAGAGCTTCATACTGAATATTAATGTTATTAGAGCTTCATACTGAATATTAATGTTATTAGAGCTTCATACTGGATATTAATGTTATTAGAGCTTCATACTGGATATTAATGTTATTAGAACTTCATACTGGATATTAATGTTATTAGAGCTTCATACTGAATATTAATGTTATTAGAGCTTCATACTGGATATTAATGTTATTAGAGCTTCATACTGGATATTAATGTTATTAGAGCTTCATACTGGATATTACATTCACACACACGTACAAACACCTGTCAGAGTGATGTAGATGTGGGTTGTTCTGCATGCATGAGTTTGGCCCTTGCTGCACAGCGGCCATCAGTGTGAAAACTAATGCATTTAAATAGAGATCTTTTGTACCCCTCTCTCTCTCTCTCTCTCTCTCTCTCACTCTCTCTCTCTCTCTCTCTCTCTCTCTCTCACTCTCTCTCTCTCTCTCTCTCTCTGTCTCTCTCTCTCACTCTTCAGGCTTCAGAGTTGGGGATGACATCAGCCTTTTACAAGTACATCCTCACCACTATGGTAAGATAGTAGCTTGTCTTTCATCAGGAGTGTGCAGGGGGAGTGAGCAGTCATGAGGAACTGCTCACTCCTACTGCACACTTCTCACAACTGCTCACTCATACTGCACACTCCTCACAACTGCTCACTCCTAATGCACACTCCTCACAACTGCTCACTCCTAATGCACAATCCTCACAACTGTTCACTCCTAATGCACACTCCTCACAACTGTTCACTCCTAATGCACACTCCTCACAACTGTTCACTCCTAATGCACACTCCTCACAACTGCTCACTCCTCATGCACACTCCTCACAACTGTTCACTTCCTATACACATTCCTTTTGACTGCTGACTTTTAACGCACACTCCCTATTGCTGCTCACTCCCCATGCGCACTCCTCACACCCTGCATCCCATATATATATATACACACACACACACACACACACACCGTGTGATGTTAATTGATGGCGTACACCACTTTACTTCCAGCACATCCTGTAGATCTTACAGCAGATCTGACCCACTGGCTGCTTCGTCCGGCTGTGGAACAGACAGTTCAGCATGGACAGCCGAGCATGTTCTGGACTGCAGTTCTGTTATCTGATGTTATCAGCTGCCGTATGTGTGTGTGTGTGTGTGTGTGTGTGTGTAGGACTTTCCCTTGCTGTGGTTGGATGATATAGTAGATGAGCACTCCAACATAGTGGGCTTCTCCATGTTCAACACCACTCACCCCTTCTACCTGGAGTTCATCAGGAGCCTCAACCTTTCCTGGAGAGAAGGCTGTGACATTAACCCCTACCCGGGACCGGCGGTGCGACACACACACACACACAAATATCTAAAATCGAAAATTCTATACGTTATTCATCATGAATGATTTTATTATAAATGATTATTATTTATTTATTTAGTAATAAATATTACATTCTTTTAATTATTTATTATTTTGCCGGCTTCCAAACCTTGGAGCAGAGGCCTGTCCATAAACAAAGCCTGACCCCACAGACTGATTAGTATTCTGTGTGTGTGTGTGTGTGTGTGTGTGTGTGTGTAGCTGTCGTCGGCTCTGCTGTTTGATGCGGTGCATGTGGTGGCGAGTGCGGTGCAGGAGCTGAACAGGAGTCAGGAGATCGGAGTGAAGCCCCTCAGCTGCACTTCCCCGCAGATCTGGCAGCACGGCACCAGCCTCATGAACTACCTGCGCATGGTGAGTGTGTGCGTGTGTGTGTGTGCGTGTGTGTGTGTGTGTATCCTGAGATTAACACACTTACACAGCTGCCAGCGGTTTCTCTTTTTGTCTCACTTCAGCAGTTTTAAGTGATTTCAGTGGGAGTGAATTTAATCCAGTATGTAATATAGTTTTTACATACTATATTAATTGGAGAAAGACTTTAATCCGGTATGAATCTGTGGTGTGTGTGCATTTTTAATAGACTGATGGTAATGCTTGTAAAGGGTAATCATACCGGTAATCCAGTATGAATCTATAATGTGTATTTTTTAACAATCTGACAATAATACTTAGAGAAAGATATTTGTCCGGTATGAATCTGCAGTATGTGTGTGCATTTTTTATAGACTGATGGTAACATTTGTGAAGGGATTTTAATCCAGTATGAATCTATAATGTGTATTTTTTTTACAGTCTGACAATAATAATTAGAGAAAGATTTTTGTCCGGGATGAATCTGCAATATGTGTGTGCAGTAGTAATACTGTAGATACTTGTAAAGGGATTTTAATCCAGTATGAATTTTCAGTGTGTAGAATTTTATCGGTATGAATTTGAATCCAGTATGAATCTGTAGCATACAACATTTTTTGTGGTCTGGCTGATAATGGAATGCAGTATGAATCTATAGCATCTGTAGCTTCTATCGTCTGGGAGTAATCTTGGTTAATCCAGTATGAATTGGCAGTATGTGCAGTTTCTGCAGTCTGACAGTAATAATTGTGGAGCGAATTTAATCCAGTATGAATCTGTGGTCTGTGTAGTTTTTACTGTGTTTCTTAAAGCTGTGGAGTGATTTTAAACCAGTATAAATCTGCAGTGTGTATTTTTGACACTCTGACAGTAAACAATGTGAAGTGTTTTTTTTTAATCCAGTATGAATTTGCATTGTTTTTACAATCTAACCTTAATAATCTGAGTGTGATTTTAATCCAGTATGAATCTGATTGAGTCAAGATTACAGCTTCTCTCTCTCTCTCTCTCTCAGGTGGAGTATGATGGTTTAACTGGACGTGTTGAATTCAACAGCAAGGGCCAGAGGACAAACTACACCCTGCATATTTTGGAGAAACACAGATCAGGCCACAAACAGGTAACAGGCATGCGCACATACAGTCTCCAGTATGTATTCTCCATTCTGATTGGTTCCACACAGCGTTTAATTAACTGGTTTTAATTGGTCTCTGTCTGTTCTGGTTAGATTGGTATCTGGTACTCTAACAACACTCTGGTCATGAACTCCACCAGCCTGGACATGAACGCCTCCGAGACGCTGGCCAACAAGACCCTTATCATCACCACCATACTGGTGAGGTCAACATGCGCTGCCCGTGCAGTGGACTGGCCAGTGGCCAGTGTTTTTTTTTCTGATTAACGTCCGAGTCTAATTAAAGAGCCCGTTCATGCCATTATGGTGTGATGTCACAACCATGAACACGTGTGTGTGTGTGTGTAGGAGAACCCGTATGTGATGAGGAAGGTGAATTATCAGGAGCTGGAGGGGAACGAACAGTATGAAGGCTTCTGTGTGGACATGCTGAGGGAGCTCTCCGACATCCTGAAGTTCACCTACCGCATCAAACTAGTGGACGACGGCCTGTACGGAGCCCCGGAACCCAACGGCTCCTGGACGGGCATGGTGGGGGAGCTCATCAACAGGGTATGGACACAAAGATATATTTACATACACCTTTCATACGCTTTACAGTCTGGCATTAATAATTGTGGGGTGATTTTATTCCAGTATGAATCCAGTATAAATCCAGTATAAATCCAGTATGAATCCGCTGTTTCATTTACATATATCAGTGTTAAAGACACAGTAATCCAAACTGTCATATTTAGTGTGTTAGTGAGTGTGGTAGTGTGTGTTAGTGTGTGTTAGTATCTGCTAGTGTGTGTGTTAGTGAGTGTGTTAGTGGGTGTGTGAGTGTGTTAGTGTGTGTTAGTGTGTGTGTTAGTGCGTGTGTTTAAAAGTGCGTTAGTGGGTGTGTTAGTGTGTGAGTGTGTTAGTGAGTGTGTTAGTGAGTGTGTTAGTGGGTGTGTGAGTGTGTGAGTATGTTAGTGAGTGTTAGTGTGTGAGTGTGTTAGTGGGTGTGTTAGTGCGTGTGTTTAAAAGTGCGTTAGTGGGTGTGTTAGTGTGTTAGTGAGTGTGTTAGTGAGTGTGTTAGTGTGTGCTAGTGTGTGTGTTAGTGGGTGTGTTAGTGTGTGAGTGTGTTAGTGAGTGTGTTAGTGTGTGTTAGTGTGTGCTAGTGTGTGTGTTAGTGGGTGTGTTAGTGTGTGAGTGTGTTAGTGAGTGTGTTAGTGTGTGTTAGTGTGTGCTAGTGTGTGTGTTAGTGTGTTAGTGGGTGTGTTAGTGTGTGAGTGTGTGTTAGTGCGTGTGTTAGTGAGTGTGTTAGTGGGTGTGTGAGTGTGTTAGTGTGTGTTAGTGTGTGTGTTAGTGCGTGTGTTTAAAAGTGCGTTAGTGGGTGTGTTAGTGTGTGAGTGTGTTAGTGAGTGTGTTAGTGAGTGTGTTAGTGGGTGTGTGAGTGTGTGAGTATGTTAGTGAGTGTTAGTGTGTGAGTGTGTTAGTGGGTGTGTTAGTGCGTGTGTTTAAAAGTGCGTTAGTGGGTGTGTTAGTGTGTGAGTGTGTTAGTGAGTGTGTTAGTGTGTGCTAGTGTGTGTGTTAGTGGGTGTGTTAGTGTGTGAGTGTGTTAGTGAGTGTGTTAGTGTGTGTTAGTGTGTGCTAGTGTGTGTGTTAGTGGGTGTGTTAGTGTGTGAGTGTGTTAGTGAGTGTGTTAGTGTGTGTTAGTGTGTGCTAGTGTGTGTGTTAGTGTGTTAGTGGGTGTGTTAGTGTGTGAGTGTGTGTTAGTGCGTGTGTTTAAAAGTGCGTTAGTGAGTGTGTGAGTGTGTAAGTGGGTGTGTTAGTGTGTGAGTGTGTGAGTGTGTTAGTGAGTGTGTTAGTGTGTGTTAGTGTGTGCTAGTGTGTGTGTTAGTGTGTTAGTGCGTGTGTTTAAAAGTGCGTTAGTGAGTGTGTGAGTGTGTAAGTGGGTGTGTTAGTGTGTGAGTGTGTGAGTGTGTTAGTGAGTGTGTTTAAAAGTGCGTTAGTGAGTGTGTTAGTGAGTGTGTTAGTGTGTTAGTGAGTGTGTTACTGTGCGTTAGTGAGTGTGCAAATAAGTGTTAGTGGGAGTGTTAATAAGTGTGTTAGTGAGTGTGTTAATAAGTGTGTTAGTGTGTTAGTGTGTGTGTGTGTTAGTGGGTGTGTTAGTGGGATATCGGTCCTTTAATAAACTCTCCCACAGACGTTAAATATTAAAATATAATAAATAAATATATAATTCTGGCTCTTTATGGTTTATGAAACGGAAACATGCTTCACCTGTGTTCTGGTTTCCTCTGGAGCAGAAGGCTGATTTGGCCGTGGCGGCCTTCACCATCACCTCAGAGAGAGAGAAGGTCATCGATTTCTCCAAACCGTTCATGACCCTGGGCATAAGCATACTCTACAGAGTTCATATAGTAAGATCTACAGATACACACACACACACACACACACAAACACACACACACTCAGCTCACTTTATTCAGCTTAATTCAGCTGTGTGTTTAGCTTTGGTAAATATTCCCTCTAGTGGTGAAGTGAGGAAATGCATGAAGTTGCTACAGCCTGAAGACCTTAATAAACACCTTCAAGCCATTTCATAGTTTTTTATGATATTGTTTATATATATCTGCAGATTCTTTTATGAATATTCATATATTCATATATTGTTCAGTTTTTTTAATGACTTCTTAAAAATGTGCCTGGTTTCTCTCCACCAGGGCCGAAAGCCAGGCTATTTCTCCTTCTTGGATCCCTTCTCTCCGGCCGTTTGGCTCTTCATGTTGCTGGCGTACCTGGCTGTCAGCTGTGTGCTATTCCTTGCTGCCAGGTACACACACACACACACACACACACACACACACACACACACACAATACAATGCTTAATCACATAGGCTTGTTCCTCCCACTGCATGGCAACAGTGTATTACCTATCTGTCTGTATTTGTGTCTCAGGTTAAGCCCATATGAGTGGTACAACCCTCACCCCTGCCTGCGGGAGCGCAGGGACATGCTGGAGAACCAGTACACACTGGGGAACAGCCTGTGGTTTCCAGTGGGAGGCTTCATGCAGCAAGGCTCAGAAATCATGCCCAAGGCCCTGTCCACTCGCTGCGTCAGTGGAGTCTGGTCAGTGTGTGTGTGTGTGTGTGTGTGTGCAGTGTTATGAAGAAGACCAAACACCCCAGTTAGGTGGACATGGGCTCTGAGTGGGTTGTTACTGGGACCCAGTTAGTGAGCCCCATTGTTACAGCCCAACCATAATCTCACATGGGTCTCATTTAGGCCCCATGTGCAGTGTACAGTCCACATGTGCCCAGCGTTAACTCAGGTGGGACCCGGGTGGGCATCCACATCCACATGTGAGGCCAACATGGAACCCATGGACCAAAACATCCCCAAACAGGGGACTGGGACTGCCTACACTGCCAACACTGTGAAGCATGGTGGAGGGAGTGTCAGGTGGACATGGGGTCTGAGTGGGTTTGTCTCATCTGGGCCCCATGTGCAGTGTACAACCCACATGTGCCCACCCCTGACTCTGGTGGGACCCCAGTGGGCATACACATTCACATGTGAGGCCAATATGGAACCCATGGACAAAATTCTTGGGTCCCCAGTTAGGCTCCCCATATAGGCCCCTCCAGGGCATATTACCTGTTACTGCCTACAATGCCAACACTGTGAAGCATGGTGGAGGGAGTGTCAGGTGGACATGGGCTATGAGTGAGCTTGTATATGTGTTGTTACTGGGACCCAGTTAGTGAGCCTTAGTTAGTGGGTCTCATCTAGGACCCATGTTCAGTGTACAACCCAGATGGTCCCCCCAATGATGGTGGGCATCCACATACGGAGCCAATATTGAACCCATGGACAAATTTTTCTGGTTCCCAGTTGGGCTCCCCATATAGACCCCTCCAGGCCGTATATTACCTGGATCTGCCAACACTGTGAAGCATGGTGGAGGGAGTGTCAGGTGGACATGGGCTATGAGTGGGTCTACCTCATGGGCATGTTATCTGGGACTGCCTACACTGACAACACTGTGAAGCATGGTGGAGGTAGTGTCATGGTCTTGGGTTTTCGGTCTTATCAAGTCATATCAGGAGGTTCTAGATCAGAATCCGAGAGCGTCTGCCTCCACCGTCTCACGTATGTCTATTCTCTGTGTCTCTCAGGTGGGCGTTCACTCTGATCATAATCTCCTCGTACACAGCCAACCTGGCCGCATTTCTGACGGTTCAGAGAATGGAGGCCCCAATAGAGTCGCCGGACGACCTGGCGGACCAAACCAACATCCAGTACGGCACGATTCACGGAGGGAGCACCATGACCTTCTTCATGGTACGAATGCAAGCACTTATGCCTCTCAATTCGGTTCAGATGTCTCTCGCTCGCACTATCTCTCTCTCTCGCTTCTTCTTTCTGATCAGGCTCTCTGACAAATGTTTGCTCATGTAAGGGACGTTGGCATGCGGTGTTTGTCAGTTTGTTTGCTTCCTCAAACCCGATTGAAACTCAAGGCTCTACCATTCAATTCAAGAGTTGATTCAGTTCAGCTGATTCCATTCACTGCAGTTCAGTCCAGTGAATGGAATCAGTATGGCCCACTATGGCCCATGGGGGAGCAAGTTCAAATCCCTAGCCATGTCGTTTTGCCATCAGCGGCCAGAGCCTGAGAGAGCACAACACTGTGAAGCATGGTGGAGGGAGTGTCAGGTGGACACAGGTGGACACAAGTTTGAATCCCGAGCCATGTTGTTTTGCCATCAGCGGCCAGAGCCTGAGAGAGCACAACGCTGTGAAACATGGTGGAGGGAGTGTCAGGTGGACATGGGCTATGAGTGAGTTTGTATATGTGTTGTTACTGGGGCCCAGTTAGTGAACCTCAGTTAGTGGGTCTCATCTAGGCCATCTAGAACAAGGCCACAACTGAGGAGTAGGGCACAGTTTCATCCTCCTGACCTGTTCCTGCCCCTTGCAGAACTCGCGGTACCAGACGTACCAGCGCATGTGGAACTACATGTACTCCAAGCAGCCCAGCGTGTTCGTGAAAAGCACGGAGGAAGGGATCGCCCGTGTGCTGAACTCCAAATACGCCTTCCTGCTGGAGAGCACCATGAACGAGTACCACCGCAGCCTCAACTGCAACCTCACCCAGATAGGGGGCCTGCTGGACACCAAGGGCTACGGCATCGGCATGCCTCTGGGTAAGGAGGCCTGCAAGGGCTGGATGAGGAGGGTCGTGGTTCTTGAGGGTCGTGGTTCATGTCTTGTATCTTAATCCTTACCTTTTCTTTTCGTCCTTCTCTCAGGTTCTCCGTTTCGGGATGAGATCAGCCTGGCTGTTCTGCAGCTGCAGGAGAACAACAGGCTGGAGATTCTCAAGCGGAGGTGGTGGGAAGGGGGTCAGTGCCCTAAAGAGGAGGACCACCGAGCTAAAGGCAAGAATCTGACATTTGCAAGACCCCTTAGTTGTAGCCAGTCGACTGGCTCTGTTGCTGTATTTCTCCGGCTATGTATGCACGGTAACTGGACAAAAGTATTGGGACACCTGCCCATTCACTGTTTCTTCCGAAATCAAGAGCATTAAAAAGAGCTACTGGAGTAACTCTAGTCCAGGAAAGAAGAAGGCTTTCTACTAGATTTTGAGTAGAGCATTGCTGTGAGGATTTGATTGCAGTCAGCAGCAAGAGCCTTAGTAAGGGATGTTGAATGTTGGATGAACAACACCCCACCCCACCTCAACCCCAACTCCCCAACTCATCCTAAAAGTACTGGATGGAGCGCCACCATCCATTCTTCCAGAGAACACAGTAGTTCCACTGCTCCATAGTTCAATGCTGCTGGGGGGCTTTATACCCCTCTAGCCCACGCTATGGGCCCATAGGTTCATGTTCATCTACTCCAGAGAGTCATTGCAAGTCAATTTTGGAGCATTTCTATTGGTCATTTCATCATGGAAGTTTGACCAAAAGTCTTTTAGGAGCATTTCTATTGGTCCATCCGTCATGAAATTATGGCGCAAGTAAAGTGAAGTGCCAGAACTGCCAGATTCACATTAAGTAAAAAAATATATTACATTTATGTACAATAATTTATGTTTATGTATATGTTTATATATTTTATTTACTTTATTTGCCTACCAGTCAACAAATGTATGGTATACATGTCCATTGAATGTATACAATATATATACAATATATAAGTACATATATTTTGCATATATACCCAATGCTTTATGAGATATATATATATATATTCATTCCATATAGGTATCTATCATTTCATTACAGGTACATGTGAGGTTTCCTGTGTGTTTAATGCTGTGTGTGTGTGTGTGTGTGTTGCAGGCTTGGGAATGGAGAATATTGGGGGCATATTTGTGGTATTGATCTGTGGTTTGATCATTGCCGTATTTGTGGCGGTGATGGAGTTCGTGTGGTCGACTCGGCGCACCGCTGAAACAGACGAGGTAAGCTTTTTCTCCCACACACTCAGCAGTGGGTGGCCTCACTTATCTGGAGTTTCTACAGTACTGCGGATTTGGTGCTAGGCTTTAACCACTGCTACTTTAGTCCACTAGATGGCGCTTTGTGCCTTACTTACATCAGCTCAAACCAGCAGTGTCAAAGGGTATGATCACTGAACCACTGACTGTATACATTATCTAAAAACACTTTTAGAGGGAACAAGCAGCCATGCCTACAGTACCATGCATAGCGGATATGGGTATTGAACCCACAACCATGTTACCCAGCACTATAAAAACTGAGCCATCACTGCCACAGTGTGCTACATCACTGCTGGAGCATGCTACGGCACCCCTGGAGCTGAGAGGGTCAAGGGCCTTGTCCAAGGACCCAACAGTGGCAGCTCAGCAGACCTGAGTATCAAACCCACAACCATATGATCGATAAACTCAGCATTCTAACTTACAGTAAAATGAAGTTCTTCTCTTCGCATATCCCAGCTTAGAAAGCAATGTGATGATGCAGGGTAAGCCATGCTACAATGCCATGCATAGTGAACATGGGTATCAAACCCACAACCATGTGATCAATAACCCAGTGCCCATTGGGCCATCACTGATACTATAGTGTGCTACAGTGCCCTAGAGCAGAGAGGGTTCAGGGACACGCTGAAGGACCCAACAGCAATATCTTAGAAAACCCGAGAATCAAACCCACAACCCTGTGATTAATAACCCAACACCATCACAATGCCTCTGTTGTTATTAATACCTTTACAGAACAATGATAGCCTTCTCTTTGCATATCCCAGCTTAGGAAGCTGGGTCTGCGCACAAGGCCAGCCATGCTACAGTACCATGCATAGCTAATATGGGAATCAAACTCACAACCATATGATCAATAGCCTAGCACTCTAACCACTGCCACTACAGTGTGCTACAGCAGCCCTAGAGCAGAGAGGGTTAAGGACCTTGCTCAAGGACCTAACAGTGCCAGCTTAGCAAACCTGGGTATTAAACCCACAACCTCCTGATTAATAACCCAGTGTTTTTATTGTCATTAAGTCATGTACAGTAAAATGAAATTATTTTGTTTGCATATCCCAACTTAGAAAGCTGGGTCTGAGCACAAGGTCAGCCATGCTACAGTACCGTGCATAGCAAATAAGGGTATTAAACCCACAACCATGTGATCAATAATACAGTGCTTTAACCACTGCCACTATATTGTCCACTATAATTGCAGACTATTATGAACCTCCTAATCTCGTGTATCTATCAGCTGTCTGTGTGTCAGGAGATGCTGACTGAGTTCCGTAATGCTGTGTCCTGCAAGAAGAGTTCCCGTCTGCGCCGCCGCCGGCCCCTCTCCAGCACTCTGGCCCTGCGTCACCCGGCTCGTGTGGCTCTGGGGGCCCCGCGGCCGCTGCGGCTGGTCAGGGAGATGCGCCTGAGTAACGGCAAACTCTACAGCGGGACTGGACCTTTAACAGGAGGAGCCTCCGGAGCTGGGGGAGGCCCCTCGGACTTGGGCCCCGGGCCACAGCGTCTCCTAGAGGACCCTCTTGGGGCCAGCAGCACGCCTGCAGTGCCCCTGGGCCCCCCTGCGGTCACAGTGCCTCTTCCACGAGGCTGCACCCACGTGCGCATCTGCCAGGAGTGCCGGCGCATCCAGAGCCTCCGGACCACCTCGTGCCCTCGCGTCCCGCCCTCCTCGGCGCCCCTCCCTCGCCTGGCCCCACCCCCACCGCACTCCTCCTCCAACACGGACAGCGAAGGGGGCGGCGGACACAGCCCTCGCAGAATAGGCCACTCCCCCCCTCCAAGAGGAGTCACCAGTACAGACCTGCTGGGAGAGCAGGACTGAAAGAGCAAGGGAGGAAGAGCGAGAGGAACGCACGGATTGGGGGGGAGTGGGGGGTCGTAAGGTGGGCCCAGAGCTGGGGGTCCTGGAACATGCCAGAAGTGGGATTCTACGGGCCATTTTTAACCAGTGTTATTAAGTGTCATTTTGGTTTCAAATGGTTTCAAGGGTTTCCTCAGGGGGGCGACGACATGTAGCCCCCCTGCCTTTTGGGGGCGACGTTGGTTCTCCTGGTGGCTCAGGATGACGGAATGTAAAAGGAGGATTCGGAATGTTTTCTTCTACTTCGCCGTTTTGGACTTTCTGCTTCAAGGAAAGAGCAAAATGTGGCCCTTTGTGGCCTCATGTCCTCCTTATACCCCAGCAAGGCACGAGAAGCTGAAGGCGAACCGGTAGCACAGAGATACCTTCCGTATGAACTCTGAATTTTAGACAGCCCGCCCCACCCCACCCCCACCCACCCCCGGCACAAAGACTCCCTCGAACTGAACTTTCCGGCTCCTCCCTGACGAGAGCACACACCTTCGGTAGTGGACGTTTAAGCTATGTGAAATGTACCACAATCTAAAAAAATGAAGGACAATAGTCTTAATAGACATTCTTGCCTTTTTCTGTACTATGTTTATTATTATTATTATTATTGTTATTATTATTATTACCATTATTATTTTTATTTACAGTCTGTGTTGTTTGATTCCCCAGGCTAACTGTGCACTGGCTAAAATGAAAAAAGGCCTTCAGGAGGTACATTTTTTTCTGTATTTTTTTGGCAAATAGTAAGATTGAGGTATTGTTTGTTGGGGCCCGAATACACTTAAATCAAACAAGGGGTTAATTGCACTTATCATAATGTGTTCAAACGGATCGTTTAACACTACTACCGATGATTCCATAGATTTTAGGGCCTGTGGTGGAAATTTGGTCACTGACACCAATTCTGAGAGCTAAAATTTTATCGCTAACTGATAATAATGGCCAGTTTAATTGAATACAGTCGAAACTCTGAAAATTAGTCCATTTTCAACTGATTCTCAGATCGTTCTCCTTCTTTAGGAGGGTCTGTTCGTATAAATGTTGGTGCTTCGTCAGTAGAACTGGTACGCCGGTATCGGTAAACCCACACAACCTTGATGTCATGCCTAGTTTTTCATTTGAGCCCCAGTAGAGTTCTCCGCACTTGCAGCTTTGCTCTTCAACCATCTGTTTTTTTTTTTCTATCAATTTCTAGCTAAAATGCTCGAAGCGGTCCTTTACGTCCCACTCCCCCTGAAACAGTAACATACATCTTACCTAGAGTGAACTGATGTTGCTGAACTTCTCTTTGCGACATTTGTGCAGATCGATTAATCCGCAGCAAAGCAAGGATGGAAGAAATGGAAGGTTCACAAGTACTGATATGTTGTTTCTCCATTTGCTCGTGGGCTGTGTTTCTTCCTTTTGACTCAAGACAGTGGTTTTATTTGCATTTGTGTGATTGTTACAGACGTTTGGTAGCTCCTAAATCATGAGTGAGGCAACCTAGGAACCCATGATGTCTTTGCCATCAGCTGCCGGAGTCTGAGAGAGCACAATTGGCTCTCTCAGACTTTGGCACAAAATTGGCACAAAAGGTCACTTAGGTACCTAGAAACCTGCGGTATATCCATAATGTCAACTAAGAATCTGTGTTGTATCCGTAAGGTACATAAGGAACCTGCCAAATATCCATAAGTAAGTCTGAGAATCGTAAGTTCACCTAGGAAACTTCGGTATATCTATAAAGGAACCCAGGAACCTGTAACACATCCATAAACAAATCTAAGCCCACATTGGTAACTGTAAGGTTACCGAAGGATAAACTAGGAATCTGAGGTATATCCATAAGGTCATCTAGGAACCTGCAGTATATCCATAAGGTCATCTAGGAACCTGAGGTATATCCATGAGGTCACTTAGGAACCTTCGATATATCTGTAAGGTCACTTATGAAATTTCGGTACATCCGTGAGGTCACTAAGGAACTTTCGGTATAGCCGTGAGGTCACTTAGGAACCTTTAGTTTATCCATGAGGTCACTTAGGAACCTTCGGTAAATCTGTGAGGTCACTTAGGAACCTTCTGTATATCCGTGAGGTCACTTAGGAACCTTCTGTAAATCCATGAGGTCACTTAGGAACCTGCGGTATGTCCATGAAGTCACTTAGGAAACTTCGGTATGTCCATGAAGTCACTTAGGAACCTTTGGTATATCCATTAGGTCATTTAGGAACCTTCGGTATATCCGTGAGGTCACTTAGGAACCTTCGGTATATCCCTGAGGGCACTTAGGGAACTTCGGTACATCCGTAAGCCTGTAAGAAAACCCAAGAACCTGTAGCACATCCGTAAACAGATCTAAGAACCTGAGGTATGTCCTAGGAACATCTAGGTAGCTAGGTATATCTGCATGAATAACCAAGGAAGTTGTGGTATATCCATTAGATAATCCTGGACTCTGTGGTTTATCTGCACGGTAACTATGCAAAGCCATCCACACAACTGCAAACTAACGAACTAAGCAACTTCGGCAACAACGTGCTGGCAATCGAATCAGAGGTTCCTGGCCAGTTTTTTAAAATAACCACTTACAGAATAGCGCCGTCAGATGAGCCTACGCTTCAGTGATATTTGTGGCTTCTTCTGGTTTGATGGTGGAAAGCTACTGCCACCTAGAGGACCCGAATAACCAGGCGAATGAATGACAGTGAAATTCTGCAACACTGTAAAGACGTTTTGGAGATTTAACTCCCAATGTTTTCATAAATACCCTTCCTGAGATGTCATATATAAATTTGATATGAGTCAAAAGTTATGCAAAAGTTTTGGCCCCCCCAAACTGGCCACAGTTTGCTGGTTTAAGCATTATGATAATGCACCCATGTTCATTGCCCTCAACTGTTTTATCGCCCCTCAATTTGTCTCGGTGCAAGGAGACTGCTTGGAGGCTTCAACCGAAGTACCGCTGTTACTGTAGATCTTGCAGTTTGGAGATGAAGTGCAGTAGAGTATAGCTTTTAACGCACACCTCCTCCATTATGTGAATGACTTGTATCCCCACACTGCACATACATACAGCTAGTCATCTCATGTCCTGCCTCTAGGGGGTGCTGTTTTAGATTACAAACACTGAAAAACTGAAGCTGTGGTGATTTTACGTCTACACACAAAAGTGATATTCATATTTGTTTGCCCTCATCATTTTAATAGCTCAAACTGAATGTGTTTAGGAGGCTGAGGAATTCCTGACATTCCCTACATTCCTGAAACGCTCCGAGATTCGGGGAATCGAACTATTTCTTTTGGCTTTAAATTTCTTTCCTCCTTCTGCGTCTTTCTTTCTTTTTTTCTTTGTTTCTTTTGTTCACATTTCTAAACTAGTGTACGATGGGGTATCCAAAATGATGGTGATGAATATTAATATGATTCTATTGTTGTTATTATAAGTATTCCTACTACAGCGCAGGAGTCATTTGGGATGTATGTGAGGGGTCAAGGGTTAAGCGTAAGGGTGAGGGACCTGCTAGCTACCGACTGACCACCTGATGTTAAAGCTATTTCTTTGGAATAAAGAACACATCGATCTGTCTTTAATGACCCTGCCTGTTACTTTACCTTCTTTGGGTGTTTGAGCTGTTGAAGGGCTTGGGTATGGAACATTGGAACAATGGGGCTTGGGGCAAACATCATGGCCCACTTCCTAATATGCTGTTGATACCACCAAAACAGCTCCACTGACCACTGACTTTATATTTATTTAAGGGTATTCTAATGTTATATAGAGTTAATTACAGATAGACACTCTCACTGACCACTGACTTTATATATTTTTGGGGGGTTATTCTTATGTTATATAGAGTTAATTACATGTAGACACTCTCTGACCACCGACTTTATATTTATTTAAGGGTATTCTAATGTTATATAGAGTTAATTACAGATAGACACTCTCACTGAACACTGACTTTATATATTTTTGGGGGGTTATTCTTATGTTATATAGAGTTAATTACATGTAGACACTCTCTGACCACTGACTTTATATTTATTTAAGGGTATTCTAATGTTATATAGAGTTAATTACAGATAGACACTCTCACTGACCACTGACTTTATATATTTTTGGGGGTTATTCTTATGTTATATAGAGTTAATTACATGTAGACACTCTCTGACCACTGACTTTATATTTATTTGGGTTTATTCTAATATTATATAGAGTTAATTACAGGTAGACACTCTCACTGACCACTGACTTTATGTTTATTTGGGTTTATTCTAATGTTTATATAGAGTTAATTACAGGTAGACACTCTCACTGACCACTGAGTTCTAATGTTATATAGAGTTAATTACAGGTAGACACTCTCACTGATCACTGACTTTATGTTTATTTGGGTTTATATTGATGTTATATAGAGTTTTAAAGGTAGACACTCTCACAGTGGATTTGGCAGAAGCATTTTGTGTGTGTGTGTGTGTGTGTGTGTGTGTGTGTGTGTGTGTGTTTGAGTGAATCCCGTCACTGATGGGCGGAGTCTGTGCTGATAGCAGCTTTAACAGCAGGTCAGCTGTAATTCCGCTGTCACACCAGACTGTGAGAGGAGGGTGCACGGGTGTGGAGAGTCCTGATGGCTGTGCGATCTCTGTGCTGGGCTCTGACGCTGTTGGTGTTTGGAGGTAAGAGTTCTCTACAGCACTTAGCAGAACCTGAAAACAGGAGTGTTTCAATGTAGTTTCTCTGAAGCTCCACTAACTCAATAACCAATAACTCAATAACACAACAACAGTAATAATCTCAGACAGCGAATCTTCATCATATTTGCAGCCTGAATTAATATATATAATATAATTAATATATATATATATATATATATATATTATACATTAAAATTTTTACAACAAAAAAAACAGAAAAACAAAACTGCTATAATTATCTTTACTTATTTTCATAATAATGTTACTGCAGTGATACATTCTGTGAAAAGCAGACTATGGAAAAGCGACTTTGTCAAATATAGAAATTTTATTTAATTTAATTTTTTCAAAAATATCATTATTTGGGTTTATTCTAATGTTTTATAGAGTTTTAAAGGTAGACACTCTCACTGACCACTGACTTTATGCTTATTTGGGTTTATTCTAATGTTATATAGAGTTAATTATAGGTAGACACTCTCACTGACCACTGACTTTATTTTTATTTGGGTTTATATTGATGTTATATAGTTTTACAGGTAGACACTCTCACTGACCACTAACTTTATGTAAAGCAAGGGTCATTCTGTGAAAAACAGACTACGGGAAAGCGACTTTGTCAAATGTAGAAATTGTATTTTATTTAATTTTTTCAGAAATATCAGTAAAACAGAAACACGTTTGCTTAAATTTACACATAAATACATGTGAATCTCGAGAATCAAAGCTAGCAGAGCCGAGAGGATGTACCAATCTGATCAGAATCAGAACCACATGCTAAACTACATCCAATACCCATGTTATATGGATATTCACCCTGCAGGAAGTTGTCCCTCACTCTTCCCTCTGTTATTGTTCAAGCCCTCAGTTCAGGTTCCAGATCAGCAGGTGTTCCACCCCAGCAAATCGGGTGCAAATAAGAATATTTCATTATTTCCTCACACAGGTGTGTGTTCAGGCCAGGAGCTGCAGTTACCCAGCAGAGTGAATGGAGCGACCCGGGAGAACGTGGTGTTTAAGCCGAGCAGACTTCCCTCTGGTACATATGATGGGTTCAACTGGAATTTTAAAACTACACCAATTATTAGTGTAATCGGTAGCTCAAGTTTACCAACGGCTGCATACAGAGAACGAATCAGTCTGAACATGAGCACTCTGGCTCTGGAGCTCAGGAATCTGACAGAGAACGACTCTGGACCGTACAGTCTGAGCATTACCGGAACTGCAGACACCTACACAGCAGAAACTACACTGGAGGTGTTCGGTGAGTAAGCAGACGAGTATGTGACAGATCTTTAATCCATTACTGCTCTGATCTTCAGAACACATCGTCAATGAGCTGCTATTACTGTACTCTACTGTACTGGTCAGTCAGATGGTACCAGTCGGTGGTCCTCCTCCTCTACATCTGCTCTCGTTTATACGGCTTGTGGGTTCTTGTTACAGTGGAGGTTCTCAGGGGGAAGTGGAGCGCCACTCTGCTGCTGCTCTTGTTGGTTTGCTGCTGGTTGATCCAGCAGAAGTTCTAGTAGTCTTCTAAAACATATGTTAGGACGAGAGGAGCTCCAATCAGTAGGCTGGTAGAACAGTACAGTGGTGCACCCCTACCACTCCAGAGTCTGCTCCATCATCCTGAAGGGCTTTTACATTCAAACAGGGGTTCAGGTTTGGATTTTCTTGGTCCTCCAGACCTCAGCTTGACCCCCTCCATTACTCTTAATGAACATATTTGAATTAACAGCTACCTGCAAAGCTTTTGCGATCTTTGTATAGTCTTCTCCTGCTCTGTGGGCATCAGGTGACCATACAAGGATCAGCATATGACTAATGGGCTAATGTCGTGCCACTGTCCACTTGACTCATGACAGTACATATTCTACTTTGTCATCGCTGTCATCTGTCATTTATTTCAACTAAAGACTTTTCTAAGGCCTTTCTAAGGGTAGATGTGGAATGTCTGGAGTTTGATGCCCACAAAAAAGTGAATGTTCAGCCAGTTCAGAGTGGAAGGTAGGAGGAGGGTGGTGTTCACAAGCCTGATGGCTTGTAGATAGAAACTGTTCAGTGTCCTGTTTGCATCTTTTTGTCAGGTTCGAACACTCTGTTCAGAGCTGATTTAGATCCAAAGAAAGCCAATAGAATAGGACGCTGGCACCACGCTGCCTAATACCAGAGGTGGGTTAGAGGGGTATAAAGCCCCCCAGTATTGAGCTGTGGAGCAGTAGAATTGTGTTCTGTGTCCCTAGACAGTAAATATAGATACTCCAACATAAGCAGGATGAAGTGAATGAGTAGGTGTCTCGATACTTTTGTCTGTATAGTGTATATATAACAGATATATAACAGCAGTTTGAACAGCAGAGAAGTTTCAATGTCTGGAATGAGGATTTATATATTTGATAACTACAAAAATATTAAAAGCGGATGCTTACTGTCTGAGGTGTGGCTGTCCAATTTAGAAAATATGACATCAGGAAGTGAAAAGGAAACCACACCGACTCAGCTTTAACTGTCCAGGGTTGCAGTGGCTTCTCTGAGCAACATATTCAAGACTTCCTCTTAACCAATCATGTTCTGAATCTGTTATGTTCACCTTGTATAGAAAAAACTCTCCTTCTGGTGTTACTTTGAGAGTGAGGCCTTTTTTTCTCTTATCTGTTTACATGCTTTTTAAACTGCTGGGCAATGCCATGACTTTTCCTACTCTATTTAAATTATAATATATTATTTAAAACATCAAAACCCTAAAACTATAACGAAATTGGACATTCAAAAATTCCCATATCACTTCAATTTAATATCTTAACAGAGTTTAGTGTAGTAATTTCTACCATTTCTACCAAAACTACAAATGCTACAAATGCATGAATTCAAAATTGCCAACAATGGCTTTTGACCTTAATTTGGTTCATTCTTAAGGTTATTTTACATTCATATTAAAAATGTTGCAAGACTTTATCATAGTTCAATAGACAAATCTCTTCATTTTCTTACATATAAGAATACAAAATATATATGTGTGTGTTATTATTGCCATATTCAGTACAAAAATAAGCAAATTCAGGGTTTCAAATTATTTAGATCTTGAAATTGACTAAAAGCAATTTTAGTTTCTAAGAGATCCACTTTCCACCAATTATCAATTCTTCTGTTACATTTCTTACCATTAAACCAATTATTAAATTATCACACTTAAAATAAACACCAGTTCATATCACTCATCCTGTAAGCACTTGTACTCTATATTAAAGATGTGATGTAGAAGCTAAAGGGCAAACAAAAATTGCAACAAAAATATTAGGAGCCCATCTGTAGAAGTCGGTATAAATAGTGAGTAAATTTGTCTTGCTTTTATTGTCCAAGATATAGATAAGATAGAATTCAAGAGATGACCTTTTAAGACCCTGGATGAGCTGAGGCTGGCTCATCTCCCCATCACTGACACATATTTCTATTATTTCTACAGAAAAAATATCTGAAGTGAGACTAATTGGTCCATCAGAACTCATAATAGAAGGGAGCTCCACTAATTTAACCTGCCAGGCAAGCGGGATGGTGGTCAGCACAGAATGGACGAAGGACAGTCAGAAGCTGTCTCCCAGCAGCAGCGTCATATTCTCCCCCAATACCAGATCAGTGACCATCAATCCGGTGCAGCCAAAAGACAGCGGGGAATACCGCTGTACTCTCAGTAACCCTGTGAGCTCCGGGTTTGCCTCGTACACAATGATCGTTAACTGTAAGTACCAAAACACACAACATGCTTCTGATTCTCATTGATGAAACATCTCAAACATCTGGATTAATGTTTACTCTTGATGTGTTCCAGATGGACCTGACGGTGTCCACGTCACCGGCCCGAGCGAAGTGGAGGTGGAGGGGAACCTGGTGTTGGCGTGCCGGGCTGATTCTGTACCAGAACCCGTTTATGAATGGCAGTTTAATGGATTGAAGACTGAAGTGACTACAGCCACCTTTTCAGTACAGCAGGTGAACTTCACCCACAGTGGAAATTACACCTGCATCGCCTGGAATAACGTCACCAGATGTGAAGCCTCAGGATCCCACATGTTGGCAGTTAAAGGTAGGCCTCCTTCTGATGGGATCACTTCTGACTTAAGGTTCAGGTTAAGGTGCAGGTCTATCGCAGTCCTATAGGGGGTCCGGTTTGCCTCTCTTACCAGCATATGAGCAGATCCCTCCAAGTGCTATCTTGAGGTCTCCAGACCTCATGTTGAATTTCTCTGAACTGACATTTGTAGAAACCCTCTTCTAATAGCCTTCTTCTGCTTTGTGGGCATCCATTACTCTCAAACCTTTAGACAGTTTTTAAGGGGAGTGCTGTCTAATGGGTGTGAGTAATTGGTGTTAGTCCAAGGTTTGTATCTTTCAGATCATTTCTAAAGCTTGGAAATGTGATTCAGCTCCAGTTCCTGATGACAATTGGTGACAGTTTATGAATTGGCTTGTTTTTTACTTCCATCATGTCTGATCTTTTAGGAAAAAGGACTGGAGGTGGAGGACCACTGTCTGCAGGAGCTATAGCTGGGATCGTTATTGGGGTTTTACTTGGTGTAGCTGGAGTTGTTGGTTTGATTGTCTACTTTCTAAAAGTCAAAGGACGGTGAGTACATCCCGTAATGCTCTGTAAAGAAGCAACAGTCACAGATGTTTACCGAAGTTAATGTCCATTAGTTCCTCAGAAGCCGTCACCTTGTGTTCTGAATGAGGAACACCGGGTAGTTCTCAGTTCCTTGTTTTATTCACAGCTTTTGGAAAGAAGAGTAAAACAATGGCTGCATTAATTAGAAGTTCGTCACCCAGAACTTCAAGCTTATAATTATAGGTCGCAATAAAGAGCAAGGACTGGTTTGTTAGTGACGATTCCCATTATATATGATTTTTATTTTGCTAGTATATACCCCGCCCAGGGAGATAAAACTCAGTAGACTTTTGGAGTATTCCTGGTTTCCTTGTTTACATAACAAGTGGTTAGCTATTTACATGGTTCGCCCACACAAGCACCAGGAAATGCTGACTGAAAATGAGTCCGGAGTATCTAGTCCGGAAAAAATATTTTCACTATCCAATAAAATATTAATAAAATTGATTTTTATCTGAATAAATTAAAATAAATATAAACAAAACATATAAAAATATATAAAATAAATATAAAAAATGTAAAATATATATATATATATATATATATATATATATTATATTTATATATATATATATATATAAATACAATTAATAAGTATTAAAATAATATTTTTATCTGTTCTTAATTTCTTGTTTTTAAGCTTACCCTACGGCATATGTTGTTTAGATTGTTTGGCTAGTTATTCTAGTGAGTTAGCTGATCAACTAACTAACAAACTAACCAGCTGTCGGATTTGTTAGTTAGTCAGTTGATTAGTTAGTTTGGCTAATTATTCTAGTGAGTTAGCTGACTGACTAACTAACTAACTAACACACTGGCCGATGGGCTGACTGACTAACAGAGTAGTGAGTCTGCTGATTTGTTAGTTAGTTGGTCAGTTGGTTAGTTAGTTTGGCTAGTTATTCTAGTAAGTTAGCTGACCAACTAACTAACAAACTAACCAGTTGTCGGATTTCTTAAGTTTAACCTACAACATATGTACTTTACATTTTATTGTCCTGCAGGCCAAAATCAAGCTCTGAAGAAGGTAAGTGTAAAGGTCTTCAACTATCTTTTTCAAATATTCTGGAATTAGAGACATATATTTTACCCAAATGTCAACATATACAAACATATACGTGGAACACAATTCCTGATCTGATCAGAACAGATAAAGCAGGTGGACATAAATCCAGTAAAAAGGAGAAACAAGAGCTTCTCATTCTGAAGAAAGAAAGTAATGAGATCTTGTCGGTGAGCTAGTCTGAAGAACAGAGCTCGGTTCCTCCAGGGTTCTCCTGGACGCCCCCCAGTCCAGCCAGCACAGCGTGGAGGATGTGTTCAACTCCATCAGCAGCAGCAGCAGCAGCAGCAGCTCACCTGATTTACCATCATTAAGCCCTGATTTACCACCAAACCAGGTGTTGATCTGAGGAGAGCTCTAAATAACACTAGACTCCATGAGAGAGGAGAACTTTGGAGATGTTCTAATGATGAACACAGTGATGGAGAACCTCCACCACTGTCTGTAGGAATGTTATTATTAGTGTTTATTCTAATATTAAATTAACAAAAGCCACATAAACACATAATTCAGATTCAGACACAGCGATTGGGGTCATTCCGTGGCATCATGTGGGACTGTCTTGCGTCAGATTAAATATTTAGAGTGAACTCGCCTCTCATTTGCATGTTCACTCATTTGTCTATTTCCTTGCTTACACAGCTACAAAGAATGGAGGCGATAGTGTGAGTCCATCTACATCTATATGTTTCAATGTTTCAGTGTTGATGACGTTGCAGTTAAGCAGGAATGCAGTATTAGATCATTTAATCTAATAAACTAATGCGACTGAATGCATGACATCAGAATTTAATATAATAAAGGAGTTTTTGCGATGATTTAAAATAGCAATTTTTAATATTACATTAAAACATTATTACATTATATCAAATTGTTTTGTTATTTTTAGTTATTGATAATAGTATAAGTAAATTACTTTAATAGAAGTGTAGTGTTACTACATAAAAATTCAATTGAACAGAACTTTACAAAATACAAAAAAAAAAGAAATAAATGATAGTATAAATGCTAACAGATTATTCTTTGCATTGTATTTACACACAGTTATTGTTTTTTAGGGTGGTTTCTATGAAAACACGAGGGATTTGCGAGGTAATCCTCCTCCTCCTCCTGGTGGAACTAATAAAGAGGTAAACAGGCCTGATTTACTTTCACTAACAGTTACAGCAGAAAAAACTACATTTGAGAATTAAATTAAACTAAAATACACTAAACGAAAATGCATAATAATTAGTAGATTTTTTTCCTTAGTAGAATAAGAATTGCTGTTGAATGAATGAATACATTTTCCATAAACTATATTATTAATACTACCATTCAAAACTCACTTTTCATTTTATTCATTTTATAAAGATTATTAGTTTTTACTTTAGCATCATTCCATGTACATCTAACATTTATTCGGTTAGTCAGTTATTTATTTAGTTTGTTGGTCAGTTGGTTAGTTCATTTTGTAGTTGATTAACTAACTAACAAACTAACTCACTGGCTTATGGACTAACTGATTGACTAACTAGTGAGTCAGATGATTTGTTAGTTACTTGGTCAGTTAGTTTGTTAGTTGGCTATTTATTCTAGATAGTTAGCTGACCAACTAACTTACAAACTAACCAGCTCACCAGCTGACAGTTAGTCAGTTGATCTGTCAATTATGTTAGTCAGTTGATTAGTTAGTTTGGCTAGTTATTCTAGTGAGTTAGCTGACTGACTAACTAACTATCTAACTCACTGGCTGATGGGCTGACTGACTAACAAAATAGTGAGTCTGCTGATTTGTTAGTTAGTTGGTCAGTTGGTTAGTAATTGGCTAGTTATTCTAGTGAGTTAGCTGACCAACTAACTAACAAACTAAGCAGCTGTCTGATTTGTTAGTTACTGGGTCAGTTGGTTAGTAGTTGGCTAGTTATTCTAGTGAGTTAGCTTATCAACTAACTAACTAACTAACCAGCTGTCTGATTTGTTAGTTAGTTGGTCAATTGGTTAGTAGTTGGCTAGTTATTCTAGTGAGTTAGCTGATCAACTAACTAACAAACTAACCAGCTGTGTGATTTGTTAGTTAGTTGGTCAGTTGATTAGTTAGTTTGGCTAGTTATTCTAGCGAGTTCGCTGACTGACTGACTGACTAACTAACTAACTAACTGGCTGATGGGCTGACTGACTAACAAAGTAGTGAGTCTGCTGATTTGTTAGTTAGTTGGTTAGTAGTTGGCTAGTTATTCTAGTAAGTTAGCTGATCAACTAACTAACAAACTAACCAGCTGTCTGATTTGTTAGTTAGTTGGTCAGTTGATTAGTTAGTTTGGCTAGTTATTCTAGCGAGTTAGCTGACTGACTGACTGACTAACTAACTAACTAACTGGCTGATGGGCTGACTGACTAACAAAGTAGTGAGTCTGCTGATTTGTTAGTTAGTTGGTTAGTAGTTGGCTAGTTATTCTAGTAAGTTAGCTGATCAACTAACTAACAAACTAACCAGCTGTCTGATTTGTTAGTTAGTTGGTCAGTTGATTAGTTAGTTTGGCTAGTTATTCTAGCGAGTTAGCTGACTGACTGACTAACTAACTAACTAACTAACTCACTGGCTGATGGGCTGACTGACTAACAAAGTAGTGAGTCTGCTGATTTGTTAGTTAGTTAGCCATTTGGTTAGTAGTTGGCTAGTTATTCTAGTGAGTTAGCTGATCAACTAACTAACAAGCTAAGCAGCTGTTGGATTTGTTAATTAGTTGGTCAGTTGGTTAGTAGTTGGCTAATTATTCTAGTGAGTTAGCTGATAAACTAGCTAACAAACTAACACACCAGCTAAGGGGCTAATTAGTTAATCAACTGGTTAGTTGGTTGGTCGGCTGGTTAGTTAGTTAATAGTCAGCTATCAGGTTTGTATCAAGTATTTTGCCATTTTAGCTGCACCTCATTTAGCCTTTTTATAACGAGCATCCTTTTCTTTTAGGATCCAAACTATGAAAACGTCAGACAATTGCCCAGCATACCTTTAGCTTATCGTGGGATGCGTCCTAATCAGGTGAGCACATTTATTCCATGCAATCTTATCATATTACAGCACTAAGGAAATAGCAATTACGCTGAGTGTATGGTGTGACTTTAGGCTGGACATGCCCTGTTCCCACCTTTCTCCACAGAGATCCTGAATTAGAGCAGTAATCATCCCAGCAAACACTGTCCCTGCTCGCTAGAGTCCAGAGGCGTACCTGCGGTCAGAGAGAGAAATGGATCATTGCTAAAGGTTATAACAGTCCTGGATCTGTCACATAAAGCCAGGTGTCGACTTCAACACTGTGTTAGTTGGTCAGTTGGTTAGTTAGTTTGGCTAGTTATTCTAGTGGGTTAGTTGATCAACTAACTAACAAACTAAGCAGCTGATAGAAGTGTTAGTTAGTTGGTCAGTTGGTTAGTAGTTGGATAGTTATTCTAGCAAGTTAGCTGACCAACTAACTAACTAACCAGCTGATAGAAGTGTTAGTTAGTTGGTTAGTTAGTTTGGCTAGTTATTCTAGTGGGTAAGTTGATCAACTAACTAACAAACTAAGCAGCTGATAGAAGTGTTAGTTAGTTGGTCAGTTGGTTAGTAGTTGAATAGTTATTCTAGCAAATTAGCTGACCAACTAACTAACAAACTAACCAGCTGATAGAAGTGTTAGCTAGTTGGTTAGTTGATTAGTTAGTTTGGCTAGTTATTCTAGAGAGCTGATTAACTAACTTACAAACTAACCAGCTGTCAGATTTGTTAGTTAGTTAGTTGGTTAGTTGATTAGTTAGTTTGGCTAGTTATTCTAGTGAGTTAGCTGAGTAACTAACTAACAACCTAAGCAGCTGACATATTTGTTAGTTAGTTAGTTGGTTAGTTGATTAGTTAGTTTGGCTAGTTATTCTAGTGAGTTAGCTGAGTAACTAACTAACAACCTAAGCAGCTGACAGATTTGTTAGTTAGTTAGTTGGTTAGTTGATTAGTTAGTTTGGCTAGTTATTCTAGTGAGTTAGCTGATCAACTAACTAACAAACTAAGCAGCTGACAGATTTGTTAGTTAGTTGGTCAGTTGATTAGTTAGTTTGGCTAGTTATTCTAGAGAGCTGATTAACTAACTAACCAGCTGACAGATTTGTTAGTTAGTTAGTTGGTTAGTTATAAGGTTATAACAGTCCTGGATCTATCTTGTAAAGCCAGGTGTCGACTTCAACACTGCTCTGTTTCACCTGTATCGTTGATGTTTTCTATCTTAAAGGTGAAAAGGTGTTCTTAACCATTGCACACAGTTTGTTTTTAATAAAGTAACTATGTGTATTTTATATTTGTATAAACCCCTTTTAGGGACATGTTATCTTGTCTTTTTGAAGCTGGTGAATGAAGCTTCTTATTATTTTAATTTTTAATATTTGTGTAAATATTCAGTTTTTTTTTTTTTTTGCCTGGAAGAAATATTAATATTGTGATGCCAATAAAGAATGGGATTAATACATTTGACCTCATTTTTCTTTCTTTTTTTTTGCCAACATGACTGGCATGTCAATTTGGGGCTTTTAGTGATTTCAACTGTTCTTTTTCTGGAGTCGAATGAGTTACAACCTACATCTGTAATAAAAACCAACATTTTTAATTAGGGTCAACATGATACATACCCACATCACTTAAATTATTAGCTTAGTGCTGCTAAAAGTTCCAACATGCCTTTTAATCTGACTTCTTAACGTCCGGCTAGTGATCATGATTGGCTACAGTTACAGCTGGCAGCTTCTTTGGACAGCACTGGATTGACCACACTGCAAAAACGAAACTGCGGTGGAAACTGACCATTCTAAGGCAACATGTCAAATCAAGTCAAGTCAAATTTCTTTGTATAGCTTTTTACAACTGTTGTTGTCACAAAGCAGCTTTACATAATTAGTAATTAGTAAAAGACATGAAGGATCAAAGACCCCCAGTGAGCAGCCAAGGGCGACAGTGGCAAGGAAAAACTCCCTCAGAGCTGGAGGAAGAAACCTTGGGAGGAACCAAGACTCACAAGGGGGACCCGAGCCGACCCGTCCTCCTCTGATCAGAACTATTTATTAATTATTGATAAAAATGACCAAACCAGATACAGCAGATAGTTAATAGTCTAATAATATTAACAGTGGCAGATAGTTATGAGTCCATTTAGGTTTGAACATGGTCATTAAACAGGCAGCAGTGGTAGGAGGGTGTGCCGCTGGTCTGATATGGGTGGTGGTGGTGAGTGGGGGGCCTGATGGTTGGACTGGTAGGTGGCAGCTGATCACTAAACCTCTTCTGTAGTTTTATTAGGACGTTTTTCACGCTATAGCTAATGCTGTCAACAGATAATGATCAGCTTTTAGTGATCGGATCACGTTGGATTTCACTTGTCCACATTAACCAGGCGTGAACAACCCCAAGATGCATTGTGATTGGACCAAACCACTCAAAGCACTCAAATTCAGAGGCGCTCAGAGAGGCGGAGCAGTATTGCAGCGTTTGTTCCCTTGCGGTTTTATAAACAGTTTCCTGACAGATTACGTTACGGGAACGTAAGAACCGTCTATTGTTCCACCGCTTCGTAGAACCCCCCCTCCACTGTTCCTCCAAACTGTTCCCAGTCTCCTGGTGATGAAAACCTGCTGCTTACAGGAACTTAACGGAACTGATGTAGGGGCTGGTGGGGCTTTTTACACAGGAGAGTAAATCCGATCTCATCTGATCAAACCAAATATTTTAAGAAGTTTGACTCCTTTTTTATCTAGAATTTGAATGTTGTGTCAAGGTCCTGCACCATTGTTTATTTGAAGTAGCAATTTAGTACATTTATTTATCTCGACGTGTTAATTTGTTATATTTTGTTTTACAAAGTTAGTAAAGTAATGTTTAATCAAACCTGATGCTTTATGTCTCTCCCACATGGCGAGGTTTACGCTTTATTAATTCTACAATGGTATCAGATCGGTATCGGGTATCGGCCGGTATGCAAAGTTTATGTATCGGTATCGGAGCTGAAAAAGCTGGATCAGTGCATCCCTAATAAAAACCATGAAGAACCTTTGAAACCTTCACATATGGACAAGTTAGCTGGTGCGGTGGAGCAGTGCTAGTGCTAGGGGGAGCTAAAAACAGGGGGGGTTAATCGGCAGTACCAAATAAGCAAAACATATAAGGATCAGAAGTTAGCTGAATCGGATATCGGATTATTAGGTCGAATCGAGGTCATTCCGATTGGTGTGAGACTGACCTAAATGTTTATATATGTATGTTTGACCAAGTAACTTATTTATTCTCAGGTTTAGCTGCTAGATTTTATTTTGAATTATGCTAAAAAATGTAATATTTACTGTTTGTGTGTTTGACAAAGTGAAGCTACTTATTTTGTAGTTTCAGTTGATACATTTTATTTATTTGAATGTATTTTAAGAAATTTGACATGATTTGATATTTTGTTTTACAAAGAACCTTCAAAGAACCTTTGAAACCTTCACACAGGTGGTTCTTCTAGGGCATTGTTCAAAGCATCATTTGAAGCCCCTGTATTGTCTAGACTGTATCTTCAGGGGCAAATACCTGAACCATGCCATCGTGGATCGTCCAGGTGTCACGGCTCGGTTGGTTCAGTACAGCTGTCTTCCATGCTGGCTGTCTTACTCATCATGTCAAACAGGGAACCTGTGGAGGTATTATGACCTGGCTAGAGTCCAGAGCTATTTGGTGTTTTCTCAACACGAACATCAGGAAGCTAACTGGCTAATCTGGCCTTCCAGTAATCATTAGCAGAATCGAAAGAAGGTTACGAGCAAAGACCAGACCATGGTTGAGCGTGACGGGTTGCAGGTTTTGGAAAGGTAATGCCTTTCTGTGCCAGTGTTTTCACATCAGATACATTATATGGACAAAAGTATTGGGACACCTGCTCATTCATTGTTTCTTCTGAAATGAAGGGGATTAAAAAGAGTTTCTCCTGCTTTTGATGGAGTAACTGTCTCTCTCTACTGTCCAGAGAAGAAGAAGGCATTCTACTAGATTTTGGAGGAAGAACATTGCTGTGAGGATTTGATTACATTCAGTGACAAGAGTTAGTGAGGTCAGAATGTTGGATGATCACCACCAACCAGGAGCGCCACCATCATTCCAGAGAACACAGCTCTTCCACTGCTCCTCAGCTCAATGCTGGGGGGCTTTATACCCCCCCTCTAGCCCACGCCTGGCATTATTAGGCAGCATGGTGCCAATAGGGTCATGATGTTGCTCTGCTCCTGCAGAGAGTCCTATTCTATTGGCAGGACTTCTTCTCTACAGAGACTAGATAAGCTGTGTGTGTGTAATGGGTGCAGCTGAAGGTCCTCTCGGCACATTACATCAGCATTAGTGTGGGACATCAGCATGTAGCAGTGTGACACTGGGAGACTGGACCATCAGCCAGTAGAGGGAGCTGTTTGACCAGTGAGTCCAACCAGTAGAACCACTTTTATGATCATCTACAGCAGAGATCACCCATCTTCTTCAAACTGTTGATTTTTGACAGTTATTGTTTATAAATAATTACATGAATATGAATATTATCATTCTAATAATAATTGTTAATAATAACATATTAATAGTCATATTAATTTATTAAGGTTTTTTTAGTTTTTGTTTAGATTTGTCACATTTATATATTTATATTTACAGTAAAATGTGTACCAGTAAATTACAATTATTTTATTTATTATTAATAACAATAACAACAACAACAATAATTAGCATTAATATACAGTAAAAAATATAGTGTATTTATTTAGTTATAATTGATTTATTTTACCCTTGTTGTTTTTTCATTATTGTATACACTTATTACAACATTTTTATTATTTTTTACATTTTTTACATTAATTAATTAACATATTTAAGAGCTTCCTTATTTTCCAAAAACAATCTTTGCATGACATATTAACACACAATAGACTGAAAATCATTTATTCATTGTTTAATATATTTTACAAACATTACATTGAAATTAAAATGCATTCTATATATTACTATATTAATATTTTAATATATTATGTGTTAATATGTTACGATAATCTACAGAAGAGATCGCCCATCTTTCTCAAATAATGACATTAATTTGAATATTATCGTTATTGAAATAATTGTTAATAACACTATATTAGTCATCATATTAATTTGGCACCGTTAGCATTGTTTATTATTGTGAAATATTTGTTTATTTGTGTTTAGATTTTTCAGATTTATATATTTATGTTTACAGTATAAATGTGAACAGAGAACCAGTAAATTATTTTTTTTAATATTAACAATAACAACAATAATGAATATATAGTAATACGCATATGTTTTTATTTTATCCTTGTTGTTGTTTTTTTAATTGTTGTATATGTCATGGCTTATTGTAACATTTTATTATTAGTTTTTGTTTAAATTAATGAATTAACTTATTTAAGAGCTTTTTTCCAGAAAATCTTAATTCTGATTTTAATAATTGTAATCCTTCGCATGACAAGATAAATACAAATAAACAAGAGACTGATTTGTGCAAATATTACATTCCAATTAAAATATATAAAATATATATTACTGTATTAATATTTTATTAGAATATATTATGATAATATCAATATAATTATTATTTTTTAATAATTTAATTAACAGTATTTATTCACCAATAGCATCCAGTGAGGCTCTGGTCTAGCTGGAAGTGCTTGGCGCCTTTTTTTTTAAAAAAAAAGCCCCTCCCACCTTCAAGGTGTGTCATCAGAAGGTGCTTTCGATTTCCCGGGGTTTAGAGGTGGAGAGCTCTGGCGCTGCAGGTGAATGTGGAGCGGGTGGAGGAGGTGAGCAGGCAGCTTTACTCCAGGCTAATCCGGGCTGGAGTTTTTTACCTCAGTTGGAATTCCCCTTTAATTAACCTCAAAAAAAATCTGCTGTGGGAGAAATCTGATTGGCCAGAGCCCGTCACGTGATTAGGTGATAAGGGCGGAGCCTGGGCGTGAAGACAGGCTGGTCAGTTAGCTCTCCAGCTGTCAGTCAGGAGGTACAGCGCGCGAGCTGAGAGCGAGCTCAGTGCGGCTCACACCGGGAGATTAACACACCTGACCGCGAGAGGAGGGCGCGCGAGTGGAGGAGCGTGCCGGCGTACCTGAGTCCTGATGGCGGCGCGCGCTCTGTGCTGCGCTCTGACCCTGCTGGTGTTTGGAGGTAGGAGCTCCTCTACAGCCCTGAGAGCCTCAGGCTTAATAAACCATTACAAATAATAATAAACCAGTAATATTGTTTTATATTCATATAGGGGGTTGTTCACGTGACCTGGCATTTTTACTGACACATTAAAAAACATTTATCGTCATTAAAAATTTTATTATTATTATTATTATTATTTTATATCGACATGCTGGTTTTTGTTTTTCATTTTAATGAATAATTAATTTGAAAATCATTCATTTTAATATGAACAGTCTTAAACATGGTTTAGGAATGAAAATAAACACACTAAAATATATCAATAATAATAAATATAGAAATACTGATAAATACCTCCATAGTTTTGAGTAATTAGTACATTTTTAATTACTTTCTTATCCAAGCATTTCTTAAAGTGTCCTCCGGTGTGAAACCATCTCCTGACTTCAGTTCCATGAAAGCCTGATTTAGTTGACTTGCTGAAGACCCCATGTGAAGCCCATGGCATGGTCTTTAGTCTTCTGGTAGTGGTCATTAAGTGGGAAGTCCATTGGTGTCCAGTGGTCAAATTAACTTAGTCCACTGTTCCCTGTTTTTATTATAAATATTTTCTGAAATTAATTACTGCTATTTATTTAGATTTTAAGGTTATATTGTAAAAGCTGATGTGTTAGTTATATAATATGATATATATATATATATATATATATATATATATATATATATATATATATATATTTACCAGCACTTACACACTGCTAAGGCTTCCAGGCCTCCACATGTATGTTAGGCTGAGCCACCATGCAAATTGTTTAGGGCATTATGCAAATGTGTCTTGCTAACTGCTAAAGACAGGTTAGCTGCCAACAGTATGATCATTTACTGACAACACGGCTGGAACGTCTTTCGGGAAGTCCATTGGTGTCCAGTGGTAAGGACACTTATGTTGGACAAATTAACTTAGTCCACTGTTCCCTGTTTTTATTCAGATATTTCCTAAAGTTAATTATTATATATTATATACTATTATATATAATTAATGTATTATACATCTAGATTATTATATATAAGTATATGTTAGTTTTAGTGTAAAATCTGATGTGTTAGTTCTATAATATGATATATATATATATATATATGTCATGCAAAACTGAAGACCTCCAGGCCTCCACATGACCTCCTGTAGTGAACTTGCAGTTCCTAATGATATAATTAGCAATTGAGGAAACGTCTACGTGATCTTTAATGACTTTTTTTATCCAAGCATTTCTTAAAGTGTCCTCCGGTGTGAAACTATCTCCTGACGTTGATTCGGGCAGTTCCATGAAAACCTGATTTAGTTGACTTACTGAAGACCCATGTGAAGCCCATGGCATGTCCAGATGGTGGTCAGTTTGTCTCCGAACTGATCAAATATTTCACTTGCTTAACTTGCTGAAAATGGTATATTTAGTTTTCCTTTAGTGCAACGTCCCCAAAATGACCCATTTTTAAATAAACAAATGTGTGTTAGGCTGGGCCACCATGCAAATGTGTCTTGCCAACTGCTAAAGACAGGTTAGCTGCCAACAGTATGATCATATACTGACAACACGGCTGGAACGTCTTTTGGTAAGTCCATTGGTGTCCAGTGGTAAGGACACTTATGTTGGACAAATTAACTTAGTATAATATGCTATATATATATATATAAAATGTCATGCAAAACTAAAGTTTGGGAGCATGACTGATTCACCAGCACTTCCACAGTCTGCTAAGTCCTCCAGGCCTCCACATGACCTCCTGTAGTGAACTTGCAGTTCCTAATGATATATTTAGCAATTGCGGAAACGTCTACGTTTAACTTACTGAAAATGGTATATTTAGTTTTCCTTTAGTGCAACGTCCCCAAAATGACCCATTTTTAAATAAACAAATGTGTGTTAGGCTGGGCCACCATGCAAATGTGTCTTACCAGTTGCTAAAGACAGATTAGCTGCCAACAGTATGATCATATACTGACAACACGGCTGGAACGTCTTTTGGTAAGTCCATTGGTGTCCAGTGGTAAGGACACTTATGTTGGACAAATTAACTTAGTCCACTGTTCCCTGTTTTTATTCAGATATTTCCTAAAGTTAATTATTATATATTATATACTATTATATATAATTAATATATTATACATCTAGATTATTATATATAAGTATATGTTAGTTTTAGTGTAAAATCTGATGTGTTAGTATATATATATATATATATAATGTCATATAATGGCAAAACTAAAGTGTGGGAGCATGACTGATTCACCAGCACTTCCACACTCTGCTAGGTCTTCCAGGCCTCCACATGACCTCCTGTAGTGAACTTGCAGTTCCTAATGATGTAATTATAAATTGAGGGAACATCTACCTGATCTTATGGCCTTCTCCTGCTTTGTGGGCCTCAGTTGTGCTAAGCCACGGCTGCAGTTTGAGGTCCGAGAAATCAGAGCTTTGACGTTTGCATCATCTGATCTAGCAAGCTAATTAAAGTCTGAGATCTTGGTAAATGTGATATATTTATTTATTTACAGTATCAGTCATGAGGAACGAGGCACTGCTGGAGTTCACCTTACCTTCGTGAACAGAGAATCCTGTGGTTCCTATTTTTTTTTATGACACATTTCTTCGTGTTTGCCAAATCATCCAGTGGAACGTAGGCCCGGGACTTCTCCATGGATCTTCATTTATAGCTCCAAAATGAGGAAAAGATTGTTTCAGCTTTCAGATCTTCTTCCTCTCAATTAGCTGAATGTGAGGGGTGTCCAAACTTTTGCATGACATTGTATTATATAATCGGTCGGTGGTCCAGCCCCTCCTTTACAGTTGGAACCCCTCTGGGTCTCGTTTATACAGCTTTTGGGCTCTTTGAGGTTCTCAAGGTGGTGGTGGTGGTGGTGGGGGGGGGGTACTCTGAACCCAACCTTTACTCTAAACCCAACCCTTACTCTAAACCCAACCCTTTACTCTGAACCCAACCCTTTACTCTAAACCCAACCCTTTACTCTAAACCCAACCTTTACTCTGAACCCAACCCTTTACTCTAAACCCAACCCTTACTCTAAACCCAACCCTTTACTCTGAACCCAACCCTTTACTCTAAACCCAACCCTTTACTCTAAACCCAACCTTTACTCTGAACCCAACCCTTTACTCTAAACCCAACCCTTTACTCTGAACCCAACCCTTTACTCTAAACCCAACCCTTTACTCTAAACCCAACCCTTTACTCTAAACCCAACCCTTTACTCTAAACCCAACCTTTACTCTGAACCCAACCCTTTACTCTAAACCCAACCCTTTACTCTAAACCCAACCCTTTACTCTAAACCCAACCCTTACTCTGAACCCAACCCTTTACTCTGAACCCAACCCTTTACTCCGAACCCAACCCTTTACTCTAAACCCAACCCTTTACTCTAAACCCAACCCTTACTCTGAACCCAACCCTTTACTCTGAACCCAACCCTTTACTCTGAACCCAACCCTTTACTCTAAACCCAACCCTTACTCTGAACCCAACCCAACCTTTACTCTGAACCCAACCCTTTACTCTAAACCCAACCCTTTACTCTGAACCCAACCCAACCTTTACTCTGAACCCAACCCTTTACTCCGAACCCAACCCTTTACTCTAAACCCAACCCTTTACTCTGAACCCAACCCAACCTTTACTCTGAACCCAACCCAACCTTTACTCTGAACCCAACCCTTACTCTAAACCCAACCCTTTACTCTGAACCCAACCCAACCTTTACTCTGAACCCAACCCTTTACTCTAAACCCAACCTTTACTCTGAACCCAACCCTTACTCTAAACCCAACCCTTTACTCTGAACCCAACCCTTTACTCTGAACCCAACCCTTACTCTAAACCCAACCCTTTACTCTGAACCCAACCCAACCTTTACTCTGAACCCAACCCTTTACTCTGAACCCAACCCAACCTTTACTCTGAACCCAACCCTTACTCTAAACCCAACCCTTACTCTAAACCCAACCCTTTACTCTGAACCCAACCCTTTACTCTGAACCCAACCCTTACTCTGAACCCAACCCTTTACTCTGAACCCAACCCTTTACTCTGAACCCAACCCTTTACTCTAAACCCAACCCTTTACTCTGAACCCAACCCTTTACTCTGAACCCAACCCTTTACTCTGAACCCAACCCTTACTCTGAACCCAACCCTTTACTCTAAACCCAACCCTTTACTCTGAACCCAACCCTTTACTCTAAACCCAACCCTTTACTCTAAACCCAACCTTTACTCTGAACCCAACCCTTTACTCTGAACCCAACCCTTTACTCTGAACCCAACCCTTTACTCTGAACCCAACCCTTTACTCTGAACCCAACCCTTACTCTGAACCCAACCCTTTACTCTGAACCCAACCCTTTACTCTGAACCCGTACTTGACCCTGTACTAGAACCTTTTAAAGGCCTAAATACCCTTCATTTGATGTAAACATGGTTCCTTATGGACACAAAAGTGGTTCCTCCTCCTTTGCCATCAGCGGCCAGAGCCTGAAAGGGCACAGTTGGCCGCTCTTTCTCCAGGTGGGTAGATGGCGCTCTCTCCACTTATCAATTTTAAGCGATGCTGGCCGGCAATGCAGCATCGGCAGGAGAAAGCGCCGGATCCCCAGCTTCTCCAGGTTGCTGGCCAGTGTCCGAGTGATGAGCGAAGAGAGCGCCATCTACCCACCCGGAGAAAGAGCTGCCAACTGTGCCCTCTCAGGCTCCGGCCGCTGATGATGCAGTTTGAAAAGAGGCGGTGGAGGCATCAGAAGCATTGCCTGTGCAAGGGGGAGCTACGAAGGGGTGGGTTAACTGTCAGGGGCGAATGGGGAAATATTAGACAAACAAATTAAGATCCAAGAACTAGTTTTCACCTAATTAACATATTCATTTTCTTCACACAGGTGTGTGTTCAGGCCAGGAGCTGCAGTTACCCAGCAGAGTGAATGGAGCGACCCGGGAGAACGTGGTGTTTAAGCCGAGCAGACTTCCCTCTGGTTCATATGATGGGTTCACCTGGAATTTTAAAACTTTTACAATTATTAGTGGAATTGGTAGCTCAAGTTTACCAACGGCTCCATACAGAGACCGAATCAGTCTGAACATGAGCACTCTGGCTCTGGAGCTCAGGAATCTGACAGAGAACGACTCTGGAGTGTACACTCTGAGCATTACCAGAACTGCAGTCACCTACACAGCAGAAACTACACTGGAGGTGTTCGGTGAGTAAGCAGACGAGTATGTAACAGATCTTTAATCCATTACTGCTCTGATCTGAACTGTACTCTACTGTACTGATCAGTCAGATGGTAATCCTACAGTCCATCCTTCTTCTCCAAACAACTGTAACCAACCAGTCGGTGGTCCTCCTCCTCTACAGCTGCTCTCATTTATACAGCTTGTGGGTTCTTGTTACAGTGGAGGTTCTCAGGGGGAAGTGGAGCACCACTCTGCTGCTGCTCTTGTTGGTTTGCTGCTGGTTGATCCAGCAGAAGTTCTCCCGCCAGCGTGGTCCAGAGTAGTCTTCTGAAGGTTCTTTAGAACCTTTGCTTCCTAGAACATATGTTAGGACGAGAGGAGCTCCAATCATAGAGCACACATTAAGCAGATGGGCTTTCTCCAGAGTCTTCTTGGCCTTCCAAACCTCAGCTTGACCTCTTCCATTACTCTTAACGAACATATTTGAATTATCAAAGCCTTTGCGATCTTCTCTTAATAGTCTTCTCCTGCTCTTTAGGCATCAGGAGACCTTACAGTGATCAGCATATGACTAATGGGCTAAATGTCATGCCATTGTCCACCTCACTGAGTCCAGTAGACCATCTACTATCATTTTGCAATTTTTTAGGATTCATGATCGGCAACTGAAAGAGCCTGGTCCAGTCATATAGGTAGATGTGGAATGTCTGGAGTTTAGTGTCTACAAAAAGCAAATGTACCAATGTTCACATAGAACTTCCAGGCTGTAATTTTAAATATGCGGCAGGAGTGTATTTCCAAACATGGTTTTAGTGGCGTGAGCAAAACAAATGGCAAGAAAATAGACAATCGTCTGGAGTAACAACGTCTCAAACATCAGTCAAAACTCTAGAACCATAGATATTTACGTTCTCATGTAAATAAAATCCACACTGCAGGCTCTAAACTCTTTTACTTACCTTCTGAGCACAGCACAGCAGTAAAAACAAAGGATCGGAACTGGATCAGGCTTAAAATCCTCTGGATCTGCCTGGAATTTCCTTGTATTTCCCCATTTTGCATTAGAACCTTTTCTGTGAAACTGGTTGACAGTCTTGCAAACAATCAATCATTATGTTCGTTGGTACACTATATGTCCAAATGTTTGTGGACACCCCTAAGATGCACCCATTGCTGGCAGATGAGCGAATGCAGATGAGCGAATGCAGATCCACAGCTTGGAGAAGTACTGCTTATAGATAGAATAGGACTCTCTGGAGCAAATACACATGTGGGCTAGAGGAGTATAAAGCCCCCCAGCATTGAGGAGCTGTGGAGCAGTGGAATAGCTGCGTTCTCTGTAATGATGGATGCTGGTGGAGCTCCATCCAATACTTTTGGGATGAGTTGGGGAGTTGGGGATGACGAGGTAGGCTGGTGATCATCCTCCAACATCCTGACCTCACTAACATTAGCTCTTGTCGCTGAATGCAATCAAATCTATCCAGCAGTACTTCTCCGAAATCAATATGGTCAGTAGAGATACCCTTGATTTCACAATAAGCAGGTGTCCGAATACTTTTGTCCGTAGTTTAGGTTTGCTTAGTGGGTTCCTGACTTCTGTATTCTTGTTCAACCTCCAGAGCCAGTCTCCAACGTTACCATCACATCGAGTCCGACAGATCTTATCGAGTTCAACAGCACTGTCCGACTCGTTTGCTCCGCCTCAGGCTCCTCCCTCTCGTTCTTATGGTTGAATGGCAGCTCTGAGGTTACCCCAGGAGATCGGGTTCTGCTGACCAACGGGAACAGCACTCTGATCGTTTTCAATGTGAGCAGGCATGAGGGAGGGCCGTACACATGCGAAGCATCCAACGCCATCAGCACACACATGAGCGAACCGCTGACCCTCACCATTAACTGTGAGTTCCTTCTTGTGGTTTGAGGCTCTGCTGTTTCCAACCATGGACATATCAGTGGCTCTAAAGCTGACTGAACATGGACTGTTCCCTTGCAGATGGTCCAGACAGTGCTTTTGTTAAAGCGGCCCCTTCGGAACCCATCTACAGCTCTGGGTCCGAGCTCACGCTGACCTGCTCAGCCGAGTCCAGCCCTGCCGCTGAGTATCAGTGGGCTGTGGATGGATCGGAGCTGAGTGACGTGGGGCAAAAGCTCGTACTTCCCAACATTCAGAGCAATGACAGTGGCAGCTACACCTGCATAGCCCACAACACCAAGACCCTGAGATACTCCACATCTGAGCCCCTCAACATCACTGTACTGGGTGAGTTATAGATGGACCCCTGAGTAGATCAGCTCCAGAGCAGAACAGGGCTGAGCTTTGTCAGCTGTGGCTAGCTGTATCAGCAGTCACATCTACACCAATGTCCAAATGTTTGTGGACAGACCTTCTAATGAATGCATTCTGCGTCCTTTGGGGATGCGTTGGGGATGATGAGGTGGGGTGACCTCCGCGTTGTCGCTGAATGCAATCAGATGCATTAGATCCTCACAGCAAATGCTCCTCCAAAATCTACTAGAAAGCCTTCTTCCCATATAGTGACAGTAGAGTGAACAGAGACCCCAACAAGCTAAATTTCAATAGCCTTGACTCTAGGAGAAACAATGAGTAAACAGATGTCCCAATACTTTTGTCATATAGTGTGTAGTGTGTATATGAGGGTCATAGAGAGTAGGTGGCTACTCAAAACATAGTCTGATCAGCAAATCGGATGGTAGGAATTAAAGACATTGGATTGTGAAGTATTTTACTTCTTGGTGTCCGTTGAGGGGAATTGGTGAGGTCAAGTGGACGAGGTCTTCTAAAAAAGAAGAGAAGTGGACAACGGCTTTAGTTGTAAACTTCTAAATGTAATAATATTTACTCACCAGAGCTCATTTAGCATTAGACACAAGTGGGCAGATACTCTTATTAGGTGTGTATAAGATACACTGTTGAAAAATGACAGTAAACATGGTTCCATATGGAGTCCTTTGCCATCAGCAGCCGCAGCCTGAGAGGGCACAGCTGGCCGCGCTCTCCGGGTGGGTTGTTGTGTTTATAGAGGAATTAAATTGTTGAATTGTGCTTGAAAACCTGCAGTCAATTCAAATAGTATTTGCATACTAGTTTACATATACTTTCACTGAAAGGCATAACTGGCTTTCGAGGCACACACAAGGCCAAATACTGGAATCACTGGGGAAGACATAACTACACTGGTTTGATAGTTTGGCTTTTGTGTTCACCAGATATGAGTGATTCTTCAGCCATGATCTCTTTTTTTACCATTTCATTATATTTCAGTATTTATACAAATAATAATAACTAGCAAAAATAATAACTTGATTTTGACAACACAATTTCTACATGCTGTGCTGATATTATCGTATATTACATTAGATTATTTGCCAAGTTGCAGAATGCAGAAATCCAGGTAATTCAAAAAGCTTCATTTACTTTTTATATCCTTTACTTTCACAGTATTCTCTAGAGCTCTACCGATGAATCTGCTGAAGATTAGTTTGCAGGAAGCAATAATGCAAAATTGCTCCAAAATATGCAAATGTTAGATAGATATGAACATATTTATGTTGTTATAAAACCACATATTGTGTTATTTTAATAAATTGACCACTTTTTATCTTTTTATTGGAGTAAAGAAGTTTCAAAGTCTCAGTTTTGAATGAGGCCAAAGTAATAGTAGTAAGTCCCACTTCAATTTCATGTCTTCTATTGTGACATTTAATATTTCTGCACCATTTAAATCTACAACATGAATTCAAAATGCTTTGACCTTAATTAGATTTGCTTATTGTTATTTTTTATATTAATATAAAAAATGACCAATGTTGTAAGACTTTATCATAGTTCAATAACTATATATCTTCCTTTTCTTACAGACCATCTAAGTTGTTATGAAACCAAACATTGTGTTATTTGAATAAATTGATCATTTTTTTTTATCTTTCTATTGGAGTGGAGAAGGCTCAGTTTTGAATGAGGCCAAAATAAAAGTAGTCTATATATTATAATTGATAAATATATAGAAATGTACATGATTTATGGTCATGTCATAAATTATCCTACTCTATTTAATTTAAAACATTAACAACCTCACCAAACATTTAACTTTAATTTAATATCTTCTGTTGTGACATTTAATATTTCTGCACTATTTAAACTACAAATGTTTTATTCTTATTCTTTAATAAATTGATCACTTTTTATCTTTTTTTTGGAGTAAAGAAGTTTCAAAGTCTCGGCTTTGGATGAGGCCAAAGTAATAGTAGAAAGTCCATATATTATATTTGATAAATATATACAATTATAATGAATTATTACAAAAATAAGTAATTATATAAACAATATTTAATACCTTAGCTTTATTTTATAATGAAGTATTTTTAACAAAACCTTTTTATCAACATGGGGACATAAAAGTTCCCCTTATTATTAAAGAAGCACTAATATTCAGCTTGCAAAACGGCGTGAGCGTCTTTGCTAACTGCAAAAATATTAAAAGCGGATGCTTACTCTTTGAGGTATGACTGTCCACTTCAGAAAATATGACATCAGGAAGTGAAAAGGACGCCACACCAACTCAGCTTTAACTGTCCAGGGTTGCAGTGGCTTCTTTGAGCAACATATTTAGGACTTCCTCTTAACCAATCATGTCCTAAATCTGTTATGTTCACCTTGTATAGAAAAACCTCTCCTTCTGGTGTTACTTTGAGAGTGAGGCCTTCTTCAGCAGTCTGAGGCTCATGAGCACAAAGCTTTAATAAATCAACAAAATATTTTCATTTTTAAAGGAAGTTTCACCACAATAATAATACTGAGTTTTCTACTTTCTTGACTAATTAGAATGTACAGTATATTTCAAAATATGTTGTACATAAGTTGTACATGATTTATGGTCATGCCATAAATGATCCTACTCTATTCCATTTAAAATTTATCATTTAAAACATCACCCCCCCCCAAAAAAATTCCCATATCACCTTTTATGACAATTTAATGTCTTCTATTGTGACATTTAATATTTCTGCACTTTTTAAACCTACACATTTTTTTACAACATGAATTCAAAATGCTTTGACCTTAATTAGATTTACTTTCTGTTATTTTTTCTATAAAAACTGACAAATGTTGTAAGACTTGATCATAGTTCAATAACTATATCTCCTCCGTTTCTTACAGACCAATACAAATATACATATTTTACTTGCTAGTAATCCATCTTATATCTTAAAATTCTTGAAATGGACTAAAAGCTATTTTAGTTTTGTAGGAGGTCCACTTTCATCCAATCACCAGTTAATCTGTTGACTCAGTACATTTCTTTAACATAAAAACCAATGAACCAATCACACGTACATGAATAATAATAATTATATTTCATTCCAGTTGTCATTAGTGTTATTATTTAATATTTCAGTCCACATGTCCTGTAAGCACTTTTACTCCATATTAAAGATGTGATTTAGAAGCTAAAAGGCAAAAAAAAAAAAAAAAAAAAAATTATATATATATATATATATATATATATATATATATATAATAAAAACATTAGGACATAGCATCTTTTGAATTTTGTATAAATACCTTTCACAACTATGTTGGACTACTTACTCTGGATTGTCTGGGACATTTATGTAATTGAATACTTTGGATTTTTTTTGTTTATATTTATATATATATATATAATCTGCATATATATATATATATATATATACATATATATATATAAATATACACACACAGATATTTAAAAAAGTATATATCATATATATGATGTCTTGTCTACATATATATAAAAAAGTATATATTATATATGTGACGTCTTGTCTATATATATATATACATAGACAAGACGTCACATATATAATATATACTTTTTTAAATACCTTTAATTTTCAACTGGATGTAATCTGCCTAATGGAAAAAGGAAATCAGAAATCAAGCTGGCTAATCCTGCCTGGTTTAATGCCAGTCCCGTTACTGTCATCATTCATATGACACACATTTCTATTATTTCTACAGAAAAAATATCTGGAGTGAGACTAATTGGTCCATCAGAACTCATAATAGAAGGCAACTCCACTAATTTAACCTGCCAGGCAAGCGGGATGGTGGTCAGCGCAGAATGGACGAAGGACAGTCAGAAGCTGTCTCCCAGCAGCAGCGTCATATTCTCCCCCAATAACAGATCAGTGACCATCAATCCGGTGCAGCCAAAAGACAGCGGGGAATACCGCTGTACTCTCAGTAACCCTGTGAGCTCCGGGTTTGCCTCGTACACAATGATCGTTAACTGTAAGTACCAAAACACACAACCTGCTTCTGATTCTCGCTGATGAAACATCTCAAACATCTGGATTAATGTTTACTCTTGATGTGTTCCAGATGGACCTGACGGTGTCCACGTCACCGGCCCGAGCGAAGTGGAGGTGGAGGGGAACCTGGTGTTGTCGTGCCGGGCTGATTCTGTACCAGAACCCGTTTATGAATGGCAGTTTAATGGAACGAAGACTGGAGTGACTACAGCCACCTTTTCAGTACAGCAGGTGAACTTCACCTACAGTGGAAATTACACCTGCATCACCTGGAATAACGTCACCAGACGTGAAGCCTCAGGATCCCACATGTTGGCAGTTAAAGGTAGGCCTCCTTCTGCAGGCCAGCACTGACCATTTCACGACCCTGTATCTCTGTTATCAGGTTCATTTGCCTCTGCGTTGAGCTGCTAGGGAGCACTGAGGCCTGAAAATGCCTTGAAAACAGTCATCTGGAAAGAAACATAAAGGAAAACATGCAAAACACAATCCAGAGACAGGTCTACTTAGGTCAAATGAGGACATTAAAGCCGTTGGCAGAAGATCTGAAGTTGGCTGAGGATCTGCTTTGTGTTCATTACAAGCTTTGAACCAGAGGGTTCTTGTTAACGTTAAGATTTGCTTAATACTGTCAGGAAATAAGGTCACTGTGGCCAATGCATGATGTGCCAAACTTTAACTTGTATTTTCTCCGTTTTTTAAGGTGATTAAAAATGGCTAGAAGATATTGTACATTAGATTTAAAATATTGTACGTTTGATTTAAGATATTGTACATTAAATTTAAGACATTGCTTGAAATCTGAAATCTGCACCTATTACAGGAGGGTTTTATTACCCTAGTAATTTGTAAAGGTTCTGAAATGAGTGAGCTATTAAAAAAATACATCAAAAAAGCTGTATCTCCAGCCTTGATGGCATCAAACGTTCATTGGTAATCCATTGGTAATAGCTTTTAAACAACTACGTACAGCATCAGTGTTATAGAGCTATAGAAGGTTATGGATGCTGGAGTTCCAACCTGGTTTGGAGGTTAAACACACTGTGAACCAAAGACTAATCCCTGAACATTCACTTGGATTGACCCTGGGGTGAGAAGTTGAGGTCACAGTGCTGTCTCTGCAGATTCAGTCTTTTCTTTAATACAGAGTATAATACAGTATGTGGCACGTTTCGCTTGGTTCATCTCTAAATCAGATGGTGTGTTTACTTTTCACATCGGCATACTCAGTTCACCTCATCTTCCTGATCAGGTTACCTGGCAACAGCCCTCGATTTCACTAATGAGATCACCTTAAGAAAGGGGCTTAATTGGCAGAGTCTGGCAGGGCTTGTGCAGGGCTACAAGCTTGCTGAAATCACTGTTCTCTGTGTGTTGTAGCAAATAAGAGACTGTGTTTTAACAGAAGCAGCAATACGGTTGCATAAGCTTTTCATCCGGACAACTAGAAGGATCCCTAGAGCATGATGCTACATCCTGGTACGTGAGGTTAATGCCTCACTTTGACTCCACTGGTCATTTTCAGTGATTTATCTGAATATAAATCATTGGTAGGTGTTTCATAGGTGTTTTTTCCTAATCCATGTGGTTCAGATGGAAACTTTAGACAAGTTTGGAGGTTGAGCTTGGAGCTGGGGCTTCTAACTGGCCCCTCAGTTCATGGCGATAGACAGATATCCAGGTTCCTCTCAGTTGAGGATGACAGTTTAGGTCTTCTTCCAGACCGTCCAGAAGTTTTACAACTCCCAATAACTTCTGCACTGAACTCCTTGGACTTTCCCATTGCACCGTGTGTTGGTCAGTCCAATGAGAGCTGTCCAACCAAGCCTTTTAATGTGGGTGCAGAGAAGCTACCAGCTGTATCCAAACATGATCACTAACAGGAAGTTAAGAGGCCTTGGCCTCAGCAAGTTAAAAGACATTTCGGAAGTAATCAAAGTGGGTGTATGGATTTTTAGGAGCCTGAAATCTTTGAAAGCCTGTGATATTGGCATGTCCATAATGCGTGTATGTGACAAGGTCCCAGAATGGCATGGTTGTCCTTCATTCCCTCCTGATTGAATGCATTACATTTTACGGTTTCTCTGTGTTGTTTCAGCAAAGGGGACTCTGAGTGGACAAGGAGGGCCACTGTCTGGTGGAGCTATAGCTGGGATCGTCATTGGGATTTTACTGGGAGTCGCTGGAGTTACGGGCTTGATTGTCTACTTGAAGAAAAGGCAAGTACACCCCACCTTCACTCATTCATAATGGGCTTCATAGAGGTGGGAGCCACAGCACAGCAGGAATTCTCATAATCAGCAAAGAGATTTAGACGTTTACAGAAATTATATGATCTGAAAGTAACTGTGGGGTCCTACACATCCTGGAAAATGTGGAATACTACTGCTAAAATGTCTGGTGGAAAAAACTGTTGAGCCGGATTGTCAATCTGGAAAAGCTGTAAATTTTGGAGACTTCTGGAAAAGTATCTGAAGGATCTGAAAGTAATTCTGGGTTCCCACACATCCTGGAAAATGTGGAAAACTACTGCTAAAATGTCCTGGAAAAATGAGTAAGATGCTGAAAACGTTAAACCGTTGAGCTGGATTGTCATTCTGGAAAACCTGGAAATTTAGATTCTGGAAAATTAGAAAAATGTCCCGGAAAAATTAGTGAGATCTTAAAAATGCTGAAGTATTGAGCTGGATTGTCAGTCTGGAAAACCTGGAAATTTAGAGACTTGAAAATTGTAAAAATGTCCTGAAACAATAAGTGAGATCCTGATAAAGTTGAACCGTTGAGCTGGATTGTCAATCTGGAAAACCTTGAAAATTTAGAGATTTCTGGAAAATTAGGAAAATGTCCTGGAAAAATGAGTGAGATCTTAAAAATGCTGAAATATTGAGCTGGATTGTCAGTCTGAAAAACCTGGAAACTATTTTTCCAGTTCCTGGAAATTAGGAAAATTGCTCAAATGTCCTGGAAATATTGGTGGAAAAGTTCCTAACTATCCCAACTAATTTCCTCTTAGTTGAAGGTGACAGTTTGGGTCTTCTCCCAGACCTTGGCAAAGTTCTACAACCCCCAAGCACGATCTGCACTGAACTCCTTGGACTTTCCCATTGAAGAGCCAATGAGAGGCGTCCAACACTGTGAACACAGAAATATTAGCGAGATAATTCTGGAAAAGCAAAACAATTGATCCACTTAAGGAAGCATGTTAGCTTAGAGGTATGGAAGATCAGTCAGGCTTGGAGAAAATTCAGCACTCAATACCTTCTCAGTCTCATCACACCTCTACAGTAATTGATTCTTCTATTGGTTCCAGTGTTGAAACCCCAGCAGTTGACCAGTAACCCACACTATTAAAACAATAGATGAAGGTAAATGAAGCCTTATAAGAATAAAGAATAGAATTGAGTGGGCTGCCAGTCAGATTCACAGATGTTGACAGCAGCTCCTGTGGTGTGGGCATTAAAGCAGGCCTTCCCATAAGTACACAAATGTTCTGTTGGTGGTTTAGCACAGGGTAAATCATTGACCCTCTCTGGTTAATTATTGACAGCGTCCAGTCCCACAGTTCAAAATATACCTGGCACATCCCTCCAGCGGTCAAAAAGGTCAGGTTTAGTTTCGGCTGTGCCTGTATTTAGACTAATTCTTCAGAGAACCATAAATAAACAGTTTTTCATATGCAAGGAGAACCTCTTGACCTATTTGAACGTTCACATTGAGCTTTGCCTGGTTAAATGGTTCTACCTTATGATGGAAAAAAAAACAACTCCTGTGACTGTAACTGGTTTCTCAAGGGACCAATTAGAAATAGCACAGAAAGAGGGTACTGTTACTGTACCATATCGAACCCTTATAGCTGGGAGTGTTCAGATTGGATTGAAAAAAATGCTGGAGAACTATTTAAAGAACCACCATTAAGAGAACCTTCAGGGAATCACAGGTGGACATTCTGTGACATTAGTTATTATTTATTATTCATTATTAGTTATTATTTATTGGACAATTATTATTATCACTAATCACAGAGATTACTGTAATATTTGGTCTAATTTTGATTGTTTTGACCATCTAGGCCAAAAGCAAGCTCCAAAGGAGACCGGCAGAACGGAGGTATGTGTTCTAGAAAAAGTGATGTTCTTCAACAGTGCAGTGTTCTAGAATAAAACAGTGTTCAATAATGAGGCAGTGTTCTACAACAAAGCAGTGTTCTAGAATGAAATCCTGTTCTAGACTGAAGCAGTGTTCTTCAAATTGGGATACGAAGCACTGTTCTAGAATAAGAAAGTTCCTCAACAATGCAATGTTCTTTAACAAATCAGTGTTCTAGAATGAAGCTGTGTTCTTTAACAAACCAGTGTTCTTTAACAAACCAGTGTTCTTTAACAAACCAGTGTTCTTTAACAAATCAGTGTTCTAGAATGAGGCAGTGTTCTAGAATGAGGCCATGTCTAGAATGAGGCAGTATTCTAGAATAAGGCAGTGTTCTTTAACAAACCAGTGTTCTAGAATGAGGCAGTGTTTCTAGAATGAGGCAGTGTGTCTAGAATGAGGCAGTGTTTCTAGAATGAGGCAGTGTTCTGGAATGAAGCATTGTTCTTTAACAAAGCAGTGTTCTAGAATGAGGCAGTGTTCTTTAACAAACCAGTGTTCTGGAATGAGGCAGTGTTCTGGAATGAGGCAGTGTTTTGGAATGAGGCAGTGTTCTTTAACAAAGCAGTGTTCTGGAATGAGGCAGTGTTCTTTAACAAAGCAGTGTTCTGGAATGAGGCAGTGTTCTTTAACAAAGCAGTGTTCTGGAACGAGGCAGTGTTCTGGAACGAGGCAGTGTTCTGTAACAAACCAGTGTTCTGGAACGAGGCAGTGTTCTGTAACAAACCAGTGTTCTGGAACGAGGCAGTGTTCTGGAACAAAGCAGTGTTCTAGAATGAGGCAGTGTTCTTTAACAAACCAGTGTTCTGGAATGAGGCAGTGTTCTGTAACGAGGCAGTGTTCTGTAACAAGGCAGTGTTCTGTAACGAGGCAGTGTTCTGTAACGAGACAGTGTTCTGGAATGAGACAGTGTTTTGGAACGAGGCAGTGTTCTGGAACGAGGCAGTGTTCTTTAACAAAGCAGTGTTCTGGAATGAGGCAGTGTTCTGTAACAAAGCAGTGTTCTGGAACGAGGCAGTGTTCTGGAATGAGGCAGTGTTCTGGAATGAAGCATTGTTCTTTAACAAACCAGTGTTCTGGAACGAGGCAGTGTTCTAGAATGAAGCCGTGTTCTAGAATGAGGATATTGGTATTAATGAATTACAGTGACAGTAATATAGTATAATAATAATTCATCAGGTAAGCAGGAAGCTAAGCAGTGTATTAATGCTCTGGCTGCACTGTCCTCTCTGAGGCTGGTGATCAGTTACTCCGGTACACTCCAGGCCTCAGGCCGAGAACAGAGAACTGTACTCTTCTATAAAGGAACCCTCGTGTTTGTCTGCTGATTAATTCCTGTGTTTTTTCCTCACAGTCACTCAGAACGGAGGCGAACATGTGAGTCACCATCTCTGCGGACTGTCTCCCTCAGACCTTCCATAACGAGCGTCTGTCTGTCCTTTATGGCTGTGTCATAAACACCCTACAGAGCAGATTGCTGATATCACTAGATTTTACAGTACATGACTGAGAACTTCGCCCTCACGTCCTTAAACACCCTCACACACACACACACACGTACACACACACACACACACACACATAACGACACGGCTGTGTTGCTAAGGACATGGTTCAGTGGGCGTGAGCTATATAAGAAAGTGGTTTTCAGATGGGGGAGGTCTAAGGTCGAAACCTGATGATGATGATGATGATGATAATTATATACTCCCAATTCTTTATCATCTCGTCCCGAAAGACAATGTTATAAATTCCACAATAGCATCACCGTTTGGAATCACTGCTCATGTCATCATGATGTATTATTTTATAATAAGGAATCTCTGAGTAGACCGTAGAGACCTTTGACCTTTGAGACAGTCTGAGAGGGTTCTTTTTAGAAAAGCCTTTAAGTGACCATTCACTTCTGTTAGCAGCTAAAGTTTTAAAACTGAAGAAGTAAAATATCGCCGCTGTCCAACAAACATGTATCTCCAAAACGGTGACTTTACAGGAGAAGACAAAAACATCCTTAACTCTGAACAGAGTCATTTAGAGTGTTTCTATTGGTCCGTTCATCCTGGATACTAAAAACGGACATACATTGGACGTACATGTTTTTCATTGGACAGCAGCGATGTGGACTCCAAACATTGCTGTGACTTGATTGATTAGATCTAATACTAAAACTAGTCTAGAACCGGATGTCCAAGCCAAGAATCAGCACAGAACCCTTATTATCTTTTCTGTTTGTGTACATGTGTGTTCTTGTTGCTGTTGTTGTTGTTTACAAGCTTCAAATAATCTAAGTCTAAAATTCTTCTTTGTAATATTAGAGGAAGTTGTTGAGTGTTCTAGGACTAAGCAGCGTTCTAGAAGGAAGCAGGGTTCTAGAATAAAGCACTAGAATAAAATGAGGCAGTTAAGGTTTTGTATAACAAATTATAAGAACCTAAATAAGTTTTTATTATATATAAACATAACTTAATGTATAACAACCTAAATCTGCATTGTTTAAGTTGAAATTGCATGTATATAGTTATGTATATAACAATGTATCATGTTTGTATTATATATATATATATATATATAAAAACCATATAACATAACAACATAATATAGAATATAACAACATATTATATATTAACATAACTTAATGTATAAGTCATGTATACTTATATGCATTGTTTATGTTAAGAAGATTAAGAAATGTTATGTATATAAATTGATCATATGTATTATATATAAATACCATATGACATAACAACATAATATATAATATAACAACATATTATATATTAACATAACTTAATGTATAAGTCATGTATACTTATCTGCATTGTTTATGTTAAGAAGATTAAGAAATTTTATGTATATAGTTATAACAATTTATCATATGTATTATATATAAATACCATATAACATAACAACATAATATAGAATATAACGACATATTATATATTAACATAAGTTCATGTATAACAACTTATAACAACATTTTATAACAATGTGTAACAGTTTTTTTGTTATATAACAACTTAAAACAACAAGTTGAATTATATATACAAACATAACTTAATATATAACTATTTATATCTTCATTGTTTTATATTTAAATTTTATAACAACTTATTAGACGTTCTATATTCAACAATGTATAACAGCCTGAATCTGACATTTTATTTAACTAGTTAAAACTACTTATATAACATGTCATTTTGTTTATAAACATAATGGCGTAATATAAAACAACTGACATCTGCGTTGTAGTAGTTTAGGTCGCACATTGTATATATTGTATTTATTGATTTTTTTTATGGAAACCAAAGGCATTACTATTTAAGCATGCTATGTTTTTAGATGTTATTTCTGGGCTAAATATATAGACTAATATATATAAAAAACTACTAGTTATTGACCAGTTATATACATATAAGCATTTTAATTACTACCCATTTTTAGTAGCACCAGCCATTTTACTGCATCGCCTCTTTTCCTTCTAGGAGCTAAACTACGCAGAAGTCCAGCATGTCCGCAATAATCAGAGTGTGGTGAACATGGGTGGGCCCAGCACCCAGACACGGCAAGGAACTCCAGCAATGGTGAGAGCTAATCGCGGGGCTGCGCCAAATCAGGTTAGCAGCTCTGTTGGACTTACCTCAACTGTGATTGTTAGACTGAGGCCTTCAAGATCAGTACGTCCATGCTAACGTCTGCTAGCCCTGCTACGGGATTCTAGAAATCTGTTCGCGCAAAGCTAACGGCAATGTGGTTCAAAGCTTGTGTTTTGTGTTGAAGCTTCTAGCCGATCATTAGCATGTTTTTTTAACCTTATTCTGGCACAGAGCCAACACCACTTTTCTCCATTTCTAACACTGGACTGAAATCCTGGTTAGATTAACCACTCATGTTCACAGCCAGTGACATTTCTAATGCTTGATGTACGTGATTGGTTGATTCCTTAGTCAGTTGCTAAGTCATGACTAGGCCGGTAGATAGGCCTTCAGTTCTGCTAGTGAAGTCCTGACCAATGGGAGAGCTGAGTTAGCTGAATCTGCCCAGATACAACTGAGGAAAAGGTTGTCATCATGTCTGATTGGACGTTTTTCTTGGTTCAGCTTTGGCTTTTTTAACGTTTTAAGTTGATCTTGTTACAGGGAATGAAGCCGACACCCCCGACCGAAGTGATGTATTCTGAAGTGAAGAAGTGATGGGCGTTAGCTGAGGAGCGCTGAGACCACGGCGTGATGCAATCAACACAATCCCACCTCTGTGCTAAAGACAGCTTTGAGTTCCAGTGAACTGTGAGTAATGTGGAAGAGTAAATACAACGTGGCATAGAAGAGCTCCAGACTGACATGGACGGACGGACGTGACTGGAGGTTACGTCAACAGTTAATGATACTAAGGGGAGGAAGCCATCGACTGTTTGAAAGCAACCCTCAATGATTGTCCTGAACGTAATGCTGGGGTCACAGATATGCTACAGTTCGGATTCTACATTCAAAAGTTTGGAAATTGCACTCACCGAAAGTTTGCGAAAGTTGTACGCTCACCCTGTACAACTTTCCAAATTTCATTTTTATTAGTAAATTTAAAAAGTGTATAGCAAAACTAAAATTAAAAATTTCTTTTGATTGATTGATTGATTTACAACTAAATTAAAACTAATTAAATTTATATCCATATTAAATTTAGAACTTAAAATTAAACCTAATTAAAAAAACTGTTGTAACATTAATTAATAACAAAGTTTTAATAACATTAAAAACACAAAACAAAACATTATCAATAAGTAATGTTATTAATACGATTTATTTAAATCTGTAGATTTCATTCATACAGTACTAAAAAAGAAATCTTCTAATTTTCTAATAAACTTATTACTTAAACAGAATTAATTTGTAACAAAATTAATATCTAGAATGGTTATAACAGTACTGAAAAATAAAATAATCTAAATTCTAATAAACCTAATATCCGGAATTAATTTGTAACAAATTTAAACAGAAAGTATTTGTTACTAAATTAATACCCAAAATAAAGTTTTAATAACATCACCAGAAAAGAATTTCTGTAATTGAAATTCTAATAAAGTTAATATCCATAACGCTAAATGCTAAACGTTAAATGTGTATTTAGAATGTTAATAAAACTAGCATAAACAAAATAAAAATTATATCATTATTGAAGATAAAATAACCAGAGTGAAGAAAAGTGGTAATAACACTGACATTTTTATAAAATTTCAAAATGCCATGCAAAAATGTATTCTATTATCATAAATAGACTTCAAAGGGGAAAAGTCATACTTTGTAAAATGTGGGCTGTTTAAATCTTCACTGTGAAAAAATGATTAATGTGAAAAAGTGACTCAAACTTTTGAATGGCAGAGTACAGTACATAAGAATGCATTTCTTGTGTATACATGCTAATGCAGGTGTGCTAGGCTTGTAATGGAACTAAGACTGTGCTGTAACCCAGTATTCACGTAGTGCCTTAATTCAGCCGTGCTTTAAAACTCTGTACAGAATAACTAATGCTTTAGAATCGACCTGGGCACATTTACTGCTTAGCTGTTGATACCACAGAAACAACGTGACGTAGGTACATGATTATGATTTATCTTATCTTTTAACTGTATCTACATGAGAAAGTTATACTTGTGTTCTCAGGGAACTAAAAGCTAGATATTAATTTGAAGCAGACTTTTATCAAACTTTATTTTTATAAGCCTGTGCTTCTGGTTCTGTTTTTAATAATTTTTGGAAAATATTTGCATTTGCTATTATTTGTATAATTTATTTTAAAATGCTGCTTTGTATTTTGTGCACTTTAATTGGACTGCAATTCACATATAGAGGAAAAGCCCTCAACAAGCCCACCTCAATCTTGTAAAACATATAGTTTTATATATAAAAATATATATTAAAAATATATAGTTTAGATAATGTTTTTCTCAGAGTGATGTCCTTTACATGACATGACAAGTTACTGAATTAAATAAATATCCATTCTAATAAACAAACCTACCTAAAATAAAGTTACAGTGATTGAGCTATCTTTTACAATGACTTAATAAAATTAAAAGAATTAAATAAATAGATACAGTATTGTTGTACTTTTATTTATATATATATATATATATTTTTACATATCTTACAACAATACTGTACAGGGGGCTTTTCCTCTATATTTACGTTGTAATTGTGTTTGAATGCACTGTACCAGTTTGTGTTGGAAAGGTCTGAATGGTTAAGTCTATTACAGTTTCATTCTTTTGTAATCCAACTTGTTACAATCGCTATGATTTCTGTCATTATTTGAGATCAGATTATACATATGCAAATTATGAAGATATGAAGTCAGTATTTGACTTCTGTGCCGTACTGTTCTGGAATTTTACTGTAATAGCAGTGAGGTGTAATGAATTTTGGTTGAACATTTGGCATAAATAGAGATGATTTAGTAAATAAATAATTTCAGAATGACTTTTGTTTGGTAAATGTTAATTTCCACACTTTGATATTCTACCATTATTAGTAATAGTCTTATATTTTTATAAGAGTGTTTTCCCAATTGCAATTTTCTATAATGTTCAGTAACATCATTCTCAAAAACAAAATAGTGGGTTTATTTGTTACCAGTGTCTTAGATTTCAGTGTCTGGAATCAGCATAGAAATTGGAAAATAAACAAAATATGGTCAACTAGTATTCAGGTTAATTCACACAGTATCTGAAATGAAGCTCTATTAACATTAATATCCAGTATGAAGCTCTAATAGCATTAATATCCAGTATGAAGCTCTAATAGCATTAATATCCAGTATGAAGTTCTAATAGCATTAATATTCAGTATGAAGCTCTAATAACATTAATATCCAGTATGAAGCTCTAATAGCATTAATATCCAGTATGAAGTTCTAATAACATTAATATCCAGTATTAAGCTCTAATAGTATTAATATCCAGTATGAAGCTCTAATAACATTAATATCCAGTATGAGGCTCTAATAACATTAATATCCAGTATGAGGCTCTAATAACATTAATATCCAGTATGAAGCTCTAATAGTATTAATATCCAGTATGAAGTTCTAATAGCATTAATATCCAGTATGAAGTTCTAATAACATTAATATCCAGTATTAAGCTCTAATAGTATTAATATCCAGTATGAAGCTCTAATAACATTAATATCCAGTATGAGGCTCTAATAACATTAATATCCAGTATGAGGCTCTAATAACATTAATATCCAGTATGAAGCTCTAATAGTATTAATATCCAGTATGAAGTTCTAATAGCATTAATATCCAGTATGAAGTTCTAATAACATTAATATCCAGTATTAAGCTCTAATAACATTAATATCCAGTATTAAGCTCTAATAGTATTAATATCCAGTATGAAGCTCTAATAACATTAATATCCAGTATGAGGCTCTAATAACATTAATATCCAGTATGAAGCTCTAAAAACATTAATATCCAGTATGAAGTTCTAATAACATTAATATCCAGTATGAAGCTCTAATAGTATTAATATCCAGTATGAAGTTCTAATAACATTAATATCCAGTATGAAGTTCTAATAACATTAATATCCAGTATGAAGCTCTAATATCATTAATATCCAGTATGAAGTTCTAATATCATTAATATCCAGTATGAAGTTCTAATAACATTAATATCCAGTATGGGTATATATATTAGGTGGGTTCCTGGGTGTGTCAGACCTGAACGTTGTGTACTCTGTTCCAACTTCTGACTTTCTGTTGTTTCAACATTAGCGTTGGTCATAAAACAGGGAAGTTGCCTGAGTAAAGGAAGCACCTCAGCTGCTGTCATGGCGAAATGGGAACCTCACGTTGTGATATCTGTGCTCCATATGTAGCTTATATGATCTCCATAAAAGAACAATGTCCATAGAACTCTGGAGGAGCCACACATGAGGCTGAGGCCATCATGTCCGATGCCAGGGGTCGACTAGAGGGCAATAAAGACCCCCAGCACTGGGCTGTGGTTCTCTGCAGTGATGGAGCTCCATCCAGTTGCTTAGGGATGAGTTCCAGTGGCAGGACTAGTCATCTAACATCAGTCCCTGACCTCGCTGATGCTCTCGATTCGCTGTATACTATCAAATCCTCCTCACAGCAATTTTCCAACATCTACTTTATAGCCTTTCCAGAGGAGTGCACGCTGTTACGGCAGCACAGCGGGACGCACTCTTTACCCACACCTCAGGCTGAGAGTCATTTCTTATGTCAGAAGACGTGTCGCAATCTGGGGATCTCCTGAACGTCCGTTGGTGTCAGGTGCTGTAGCCGTGGTCTGGACTCTATATCAGCCGCTGAGGAGCAGACAGAGAGAGAAGGAGACTCTGGAGGAGACCTGAGTGGATCTCAGCATGAGGGTAAAGTGTGTGAACCTGCTGCTGGTGTTGACAGGTGAGCAGACTGCTTCTCACAGTGAGCTCTGTGCAGCCCTCACCTGCCTGCAGCTCTAACTGCACATCTGCTCTGGCTGTTTTCAGGTCTTTGGATCGTGGTTAATGCAGGTAAGCTGATACCTGTCCAAAAAGATGTGTGTCTGTCTGTCTGTCTATCTATCTGTCTGTCCATCTATTTAACCGTCTGTCTGTCTGTCTGTCTGTCTGTCTATCTATCTATCTATCTATTTATCTATCTGTCTGCCTTTCTATTTAACCGTCTGTCTGTCTGTCTGTCTGTCTGTCTATCTATCTGTCTGTCTGTCTGTCTTTCTATCTATCTGTCTGTCTATTTAACCATCTATATGTCTGTCTACCTATCTATCTATCTATCTTTCTGTCTATCTTTCTGTCTGTCTGTCTGTCTATCTATCTGTCTGTCCATCTATTTAACCGTCTGTCTGTCTGTCCATCTATTTAACCGTCTGTCTGTCTGTCTGTCTGTCTGTCTATCTATCTATCTATCTATTTATCTATCTGTCTGCCTTTCTATTTAACCGTCTGTCTGTCTGTCTGTCTGTCTGTCTATCTATCTGTCTGTCTGTCTGTCTTTCTATCTATCTGTCTGTCTATTTAACCATCTATATGTCTGTCTACCTATCTATCTATCTATCTTTCTGTCTATCTTTCTGTCTGTCTGTCTGTCTGTCTATCTATCTATCTATCTATTTATCTATCTGTCTGCCTTTCTATTTAACCGTCTGTCTGTCTGTCTGTCTGTCTGTCTATCTATCTGTCTGTCTGTCTTTCTATCTATCTGTCTGTCTATTTAACCATCTATATGTCTGTCTACCTATCTATCTATCTATCTATCTATCTACCTATCTGTCTATCTTTCTGTCTATCTGTCTCTCTCTGTCTGTCTGTCTGTCTGTCTATCTGTCTGTCTGTCTGTCTGTCTATCTGTGTGTAATCTGTTTGTGTAGGTCAGCCGCAGAGGGTGAGGATTTCTGGTCCTGAAGAGGTGGTAGCAGGAGTGGCGTCTCTGTATGAGTGCTCTGCTCTCTGCGCTGGTCGGTGTAAATACTCGTGGGAGGTGGAAGGCCAGTCTGTTTCTGGCAGCACGTTTACGCTGACTGCTAACGGCATTAGCACGTCCGTGTCTGTGATGTGCACGGTGAGCGATGAAGACCAGACGTTCTTTGCCAGTGAGGTCAAATCAGTGACAGTGATAAGTAAGACCCTCCTCCAGCCCGGTGTCTGTTCATCTATCTGTCTGTCTGTCCATCTGTCCATGTAATTAGGCTAAACATTAATTGAGGATTTTCTGTACTTTACAAACATTTCTGTTACTACATTACCAGAACTACATTACCAGAACTACATTAGCAGGACTACATTAGCAGAACTACAGTACCAGTACTACAGTAGCAGGACTACAGTACCAGTACTACAGTAGCAGGACTACAGTACCAGTACTACAGTAGCAGGACTACAGTAGCAGAACTACAGTACCAGTACTACAGTACCAGTACTACAGTAGCAGAACTACATTAGCAGTACTACAGTAGCAGGACTACAGTAGCAGAACTACATTAGCAGAACTACAGTACCAGGACTACAGTAGCAGTACTACAGTACCAGTACTACAGTAGCAGGACTACAGTAGCAGAACTACAGTACCAGTACTACAGTACCAGTACTACAGTAGCAGAACTACATTAGCAGTACTACAGTAGCAGGACTACAGTAGCAGAACTACAGTAGCAGGACTACAGTAGCAGAACTACAGTAGCAGAACTACAGTAGCAGAACTACATTACCAGTACTACATTAGCAGGACTACATTAGCAGGACTACAGTAGCAGAACTACATTACCAGTACTATAGTAGCAGAACTACATTAGCAGGACTACATTAGCAGGACTACAGTAGCAGAACTACATTAGCAGGACTACATTAGCAGGGCTACAGTAGCAGAACTACAGTAGCAGAACTACATTAGCAGGACTACATTAGCAGGGCTACAGTAGCAGAACTACATTACCAGTACTACATTAGCAGGACTACAGTAGCAGGACTACAGTAGCAGAACTACATTAGCAGAACTACATTAGCAGGACTACAGTAGCAGGGCTACATCAGCAGGACTATAGTAGCAGAACTACATTAGCAGGACTACAGTAGCAGAACTACATTAGCAGGACTACATTAGCAGAACTACATTAGCAGGACTACATTAGCAGAACTACATTAGCAGGACTACAGTAGCAGAACTACATTAGCAGGACTATAGTAGCAGAACTACATTAGCAGGACTACAGTAGCAGAACTACATTAGCAGGACTACAGTAGCAGGACTACAGTAGCAGAACTACATTAGCAGGACTACATTAGCAGGACTACATTAGCAGGACTACAGTAGCAGAACTACATTAGCAGGACTATAGTAGCAGAACTACATTAGCAGGACTACAGTAGCAGAACTACATTAGCAGGACTACAGTAGCAGTACTACATTAGCAGGACTACAGTAGCAGGACTACAGTAGCAGTACTACAGTAGCAGGACTACAGTAGCAGGACTACAGTAGCAGGGCTACATCAGCAGCCCTGCCCAAACAAGTGAAGGCAGCGAGACAGAGACTTAGCTCTTTATCCTCTTACAGATCCCATTTCCGTGAATCCATCAGCAGATCAGCCGCCGCTTAACCAGGAGCCTAAGGTGGGCCGCTCGTTCAAGCTCACGTGTGTTGGCGCTGCTCCACCAGTCACTATAATCTGGCTTAAGGGCGGCGAACCTCTTAACCTAACCTCCAGGACGAGTCTGTCCCCCGACAACACCACGCTGTCCTTCAGCCGCCTGGAGGGACAAGACAGCGGCCGTTACCAGTGCAGAGTCCTTAACGGAAGTGTCAGCGTCATAAGCAATGACTACTTGATTTATTGTGAGTATGAAGACCCAGGTAACACTGGTAACCCATGCAACCTGCCAAAACATTAAAACCAGGAGCTGACCTGATTCCAAAGAGGTGGATAAACTGTGACGTTCTAGAGGGTGACTGGGTCAGAACATCTCCAAAACAGCAGGCAGGTCAACAGCGTGGCAGGTGGACCTACACAACATTAGACAGGTGGTTCTAATGTTATGGCTAATCAGTAATAAATGAATTAATTTAATTAGCATTAGCATTGTAGCATGTACCCTCATGACAGTCACCAGTAATGGCAATGCAGAGCCGGCCCAAGGCATTCTCGAATTACATGGCTGCTTAGGGCCCCAATGCCACCAGGGGCCCCCCAAGAGCCCCCAAGAGCACCAAGAATTCATGATAAATAATACATAAATAAATGAAAATCTGCTTAGGGCCCCATAAAGGCCTGGGCCGGCCCTGTGGTCTGCTGACCTTACCTTCTTACAAACACCTTCCCGCAGTTGGGTTCTTCCGCGTGGGCCTGGATGGGCCAAAACAGGCCGAAGTGGGCTTCGAGAGCGAGTTCACCTGCAGTGCCACATGCGGGGTAGACTGCACCGTGCAATGGGCGCTGCACTCCGGCTTCCCGAAGGGCAGATTCATCGCTGAGGGCCCCAAGATCCGCTGGACTCCCTCTGAAGTCGGACAGACCCAGGTCTTCACCTGCCTCGCTTTGAACCCAACAGCCGGCAAGCTTGGAGAGGTCTCCGTCACCGTCACTGTTATAGGTGAGCACTGGGGGAGAGACACTGGGGGAAAAGCAGGGAGAGAGTTTGGCTTAGTTTGAGGACCATAGTGCTTTTTCTATGTGTATGTCTGCTGCCCCCTGGTGGTTAGGAGGACATACGGTTCTACTGGTAATGTGATAATAAAAACAGGCCAGTGGTCTCCAAACCTACTTCTGGAAAGATAACTGGGGTTCAAATCCAATTCAAATCAATCAATCCAGCATTCAGCCAATCGAGGACTTCTGAGTGGATCAGGCGGGGTGGATTTGGAGGGGTCCAAACTGTCCAAACTGTCCAAAGTTTAGCCTGGATTCTTGAGTATTGTTGCAACCAGGCTTGAATGACCTGAAACGATGCTGCCACCTGGTGGCGAGACAAAACCAGGAAGGACAGTTCAGACTTCCTACTCACTTACTGTAGGTTTCCCACGTCTGGGGTGCCATTTATGTCCTGATGATGGTACTTTTCCAAGTTTGGGGGCCTAGGCAACCCCTGTAGCTACGCCCAGGCATTGTACACGGCTAGTTTGTTCTATGTGTGTTTAGGGTGTTAATCAGCTTCACTGATCCACGCCCAGAGGGGTCATTCTAGTGTATTCTCCAGCACATCCTGATTGCTATCAGAAATTGCTCCATATGCTCTTCCTGGAACTCGGCACTGATGTTATCAGATCACAATCACACGGAGCATTTAGGTATGAAGGATTAGCTGGTCTCCCTGCATGACCAACTTGACCTGGCTGGTTTGTTAAGCTATTCATACTGGTTGACCGGTGTGGTCTAGCTGGGCATACTGGACTTACTTAACTAGAAATGTTGCTTATCTAAACTTTACTGGAGTAACAGACACCATTCTGACTCCCTATTGGTTTATAAGTGATCCATCACACCTGCACACGTCCCGTCACTCTCCAGCAGCTCACAGCAGACGTCTGTAGTCTAGTATGAAGACTGTGTCCGTGGCAGAGACTCAAGAGAGCTGCAGTGAAACGTCCCGACCGAGCCCCACATTTACATTCCAATAAAGCTTATTGATCACACGCCTCTGAAGTCTGACTTTCTGCAGCTTTACTAAACTTCTAGACAACGACTCCTCATATTTTCCCCCATGAAGCTCATGTTGATGCTCAGTAGAGCACAGAGACGCTCCTTTAATAGAGCTGATATTACTGAAATGCTTCATTTTCAATGGGCAGATCTGCAGCTGAAACAGGAGCCTAGTGCAGCCCAACATTTTTAACATCAACATTTTAATAGAACATTCTCCTCATTATGACTTTTAGAGAAATGGGGTTTTTGGGGAGGGGGGGGGGGGGGGGTAGTGCACTATAGACCCCTGTGGTGCGGCCTAAGCTTTTGGCCTTTGTTTTTCTTCCATTACTTTTACTTTTCTACTTAACGTCGTTCTGAAACCAGTACTTTTACACTTTTACTGGAGTAAAAAGCTTCAGTTGATACTTCAGCTTCTATAGAAGTCTTTTAAACCCTAGTATCTCCACTCACTTCTACCTGAGTAAGTTGTAAGTAAATGATGTTTGTTTGTTTTTGTTTGTTTGTTTTTGTTTGCAGAGGCACGGCCACACCCCCGTCCCAGTAACGCCATCCCAGTCAGGCCCAGCATTGCAGTGGTGATCAGTGCCACTCTGCTGATGCTGATTTCTGCTGTGGCCTGAGGGGGGCGCTGCAGAGGCACAATCTCCAGACATTTATACACACACACACACACACACACACACACACAATGAATGACGAGTGCTGTCGGCTCTCTGTTGTAAAAATGATAAATGCCTGGAAAAGGTTGTGTAGATGATTCTATATAATGTTTTAAAATATGGTTCTATGTAGCACCAAAAAGGGTTCCACCATCATTAGGAGTCAAAGTACACTTTTTCAGCCCTGAATAGAAATGATTATTATCATTACTGTCATCATTATTAATAGTAGTAGTAGTAATTAAAGTACTAGTAGTACCAGTCATAGAGGATACAGGTTATAGTACTAAGTAATAGTAATATTATCAATAGTAGCAGAAGTACTAGTAATACTAATAGTACTAGTACCAGAAGCAGAGATGGTAATACAGGTAATGGTGGTAGTAGTAGTAGTAATGTGGTAGTGGTAAATGTAGTAGTAGTGGTAGTAGTAGTACTAGAAGTAATACAACCAGTACAGGTAGTAGTAATATTAACAAAAGTAGAAGCACCAGTACCAGTAGTAGAAATAGTAATACAGGTAATAGTAGTAGCAGAAGAAGAGGTAGCAGTAGTACCTGTAGTAGAAGTAACATTAGCAGTACTAGTAGTAACAGTAGTAGTAGCAGTAAGAGTAATGTGAGAGTACGGGAAGCAGCAGCAGCAGTAGTAGTAGTAGTATAGTAATACCACCAGTAGTAGACAGTAATAGTGGTAATGGTACTAGCAATCACAGTCATAACAGTAGTAGTAGCAGTAGTACTAGTAGTAGTAGTAAGTAGTTGGAGTAGTAGTAATTCTAGTAGTAGCAGAAGACGAGGTAGCAGTAGTACCAGTAGTAGAAGTAACATTAGCAGTACTAGTAGTAACAGTAGTAGTAGCAGTAAGAGTAATGTGAGAGTAAGGGAAGCAGCAGTAGTAGTAGTAGTAGTAGTATAGTAATACCACCAGTAGTAGTAGACAGTAATAGTGGTAATGGTACTAGCAATCACAGTCATAACAGTAGTAGTAGCAGTAGTACTAGTAGTAGTAGTAAGTAGTTGGAGTAGTAGTAATTCTAGTAGTAGCAGAAGACGAGGTAGCAGTAGTACCAGTAGTAGAAGTAACATTAGCAGTACTAGTAGTAACAGTAGTAGTAGCAGTAAGAGTAATGTGAGAGTACGGGAAGCAGCAGCAGCAGTAGTAGTAGTAGTATAGTAATACCACCAGTAGTAGTAGACAGTAATAGTGGTAATGGTACTAGCAATCACAGTCATAACAGTAGTAGTAGCAGTAGTACTAGTAGTAGTAGTAAGTAAGTAGTTGGAGTAGTAGTAATTCTAGTAGTAGCAGAAGACGAGGTAGCAGTAGTACCAGTAGTAGAAGTAACATTAGCAGTACTAGTAGTAACAGTAGTAGTAGCAGTAAGAGTAATGTGAGAGTACGGGAAGCAGCAGCAGCAGTAGTAGTAGTATAGTAATACCACCAGTAGTAGTAGACAGTAATAGTGGTAATGGCACTAGCAATCACAGTCATAACAGTAGTAGTAGTAGTAGTACTAGTAGTACCAGTCGTAGAGGTTGTAGTAATCATCCAGGTAGTAGTAATATGAACAAAAGTAGCTAGTAGCAGTGCAGTAGCAGCAGTACCTGTAGTAGAAATAGTAACACAGGTAATATTAGCAGTAGTAGTAAAACTAGTAGTAGCAGCAGAAATGGTAATACTACCAGTAATAGTAAATAGTAGAAGTAATAGTAGTAGTAGTAGTTATAACAGTAGTGTTAATAGTAGTTGTAGACAGTAGTAGCACTAGTAATAGTAGTAGTAGTAGTAGAAGCTTTAACATACTGCTAAACCATCTTCTAGTCATATGATGTAAATGTAAATAAGCCGTATGGGACAATTCCATGCTCGGCTTTGTCCCGTGCAGTAAAATGTAAAAGGTGAGCCCTTCCCCTCGCGGGCCTTTTGTTACGCGAGAGGCCGTGACACTGTTTGCTCTCCACTCCTGATGATAATATTGTCTCTGCCTCGTCCCCCCTCACTGACCCGGCCCCTTTGATCCACACAAACTCAGACACTCAATGTCCCAGAGCTGGTAAAAACGTAGCCTCTTGCTAAATGTTTGCTGGATAGTTGTAAATGTGTGCTATCTGCTGGCGAGCGCTGGCTAATCATTTACAGTTGCACAACGTATCAGCTATGTGATGTCATATCAATATTTCCATGATGTCAGTTTATTATATCTGAATAAATAAATAAGGAAAGAGGAGTTTATACTTTAGTTAAAGTCAACACTGAGGCTAGTGTGCTAGTACACCTACGTTATCGAGCACTGTTCCTAATCCTATGCCTCAGATGTACTTTATGAACCAATAAAGTGCTTAAAAATGCTTTTTTATTTATTAAAGACTTATTATTTAAACATTTGTAGTGAGATATTGCAAGTATTCGCCAGGTATTTTTAGGCCTAAACACTCAACATAGCTTGTTACTAGCCTTGTTTTTGCTAATGTTAGCCGTAGCTACTACTGGTTGCGGCTACAGGGCTAAATCTCCAACCTTTGAGGCTCTTAATGGAGAATATTATCTATATTTTAGCATTTTTCCAGATAATGAAACAATTAAGACGTGAACAAAGTCATTCAGGTGGTTTTGGTGTGAAAAACTCTGCTCTATTAAATATCAGAGACACTGTTTTGTGAACAATTAGCGGTAGCATCAGATTTTTAAAAGCTTTTTAAAAGCTTAAAATGTAGTCATTTTATTTCACAGTCTTTATTTAAACATTTGTAGTGAGATACTGCAAGTATTCGCCAGGTATTTTTACCTCAAACATAGCTAATTACTAGCCTTGTTGTTGCTAATGTTAGCCGTAGCTACTACTAGTTGCGGCTACAGGGCTAAATCTCCAACCTTTGAGGCTCTTAATGGAGAATATCATCTATATTTTAGCATTTTTCCAGATAATGAAACAATTAAGACGTGAACAAAGTCATTCAGGTGGTTTTGGTGTGAAAAACTCCTGGTTGCGGCTACAGGGCTAAATCTCCAACCCTCTTGAGGCTCTTGATGAAGAATACCACTTATATTTTTGAGTTATCCCACCTGTATATATGAGTTTTTACAGATAATGAAACCGTTAAGACGTGAACAAAGTCATCCAGGGTGGTTTTGGTGTGAAAATGGTGTTCTATTGAATCTTACCCAGTCATGTTAATGGAGGACATTGGTTAAAAGGCCTATGTAAGGGTCTTATGAATACCCCTATGACACTGACACTCTGACAGACTACATCAGGGTCAGAACATCTCTAGTTCCTGGAAAGCAGTGGTCAGTACCTACCAAAAGTGCTCCAAGGAAGGACACCACGGTGAATCGGCGACAAGGTCATGGGTACTCAAGGTTCATTGATGCTCATGAAGGCCCCCCACCCACCTCACAACTTACAGGACTTAATGGATCTCCTGCTAACGTCTTCCAGTATTCCAGATATTAGAGGACACCACCTTCAGAGGTCTTTTTTGGTGTCCATGCCTGTTTTGGTGGACCTACTCAATCCTAACGTTAATTGATGTACGGGTTTGCACGTTTACGTAAGTTCCAACTAAAGAGGTTGTGGGAGCTACAGTGGGCTACAGTACTTCTGAAGCTTATCTGCTTCAAATATCAATAATGTTTGGCCATTCCCAAAGATCTGACCACCTGCTCTCTTTATTAGTGAATAAAGAAACCTGAAGGTGGGAGATGTCCTCCTTCCATTCATAACCCACGTACGTCCTTACGGATCAGGTGCTGAGGTCTCTAAAACTGAACTGTGCAAATTTGCAGGTGATTAGATTGTGCAGTGCTTGACCGCAGGCTCTTGCCTGGTCATAATGACATTCAGAGTTGCTGAGGCCAGTACGACTCTTGAAATGCTGCAGTTATCTAAATCACGCTGTTCGTTTGGCCAGTTGGAGGACAGATATCGTACAACATAGAGGCTTTATGTAAATACGTCCATTAACAGCACTGTGCTTTTGAACAAGGTAAGGAAAACATCCAAATTCCTGGGCCTAGTTCAACTCTAGTGGAATTCCCTATTGAGTTCTGGAATAAAAGACCAAGGATTCAAAGTGAATGGTGTAGTTTTGTGATCCGAAAGCATTTGAATCTTATCGGCAGGCTTTCAACTGTAACCTAAGACTTATTATTGAGTAACTACACGAAGATACCAATTATTTGGAGGCTTTTCGGAACTCGAAACAGGGCCAGGATTACACATTTGAGGTCAGGTGCTGTATACAGACCTTTCTTCTTCTTACTTCTGCAAAAATAAAAAGTAGTGCAGCCAATCCTTCAGTTTTTTTTTATAAAAAAAAAAGGATGTAACCTATTCATAATTCAGTGACAGTAGCAACGGTGGCAGTAGTAAAAGTGTAAGTAGTAATAATTGTAGCAACGGTTGATAGTGGTAGTGGGAACGACAGGTGTAGAAGCAATTATAGGAATAGTGGTAGCAACAGCAGTAGTACTGGTAACATTAGTAGTAACAGAGGTAGTATTGGTAATAGTAATAGTAAATGTGGTAGTAGTAGTAGTAAACAGATCCATTTGAATATAGGAGTCAATCTGTGCCCCCTCATGGGGATGACAACAATATTAATATAAGTAGTAGAACTAGTAGCAATAGTAGTAATAATAGTAATAGTGCAGTACTGGTAGCTATTGGTCTAATAGTAGTAGTAATAGTAGTGGTAGGACCAATAATGGTAGGACAAGTAGCAATAATGATAATGGTAATAGTAGCAGTAGTATTAGTAGTAGTAACAGCAGTAGTCATAATAGAAATGTCAGTATTAGTAGTAGTACTATTAATAATAGTAATAATAGTAACAACAGTAGTCATATTAGTAATAGTAACAACCCAGTAATGGTTGTCGTATGCAGAAGCAGAAACAAGCAGTTATACTGTACAATGAAATTCTTACTTTGCAGTTTCTCCATTTACCGATATAATCTTATAAATATCAATATAAAAAGAGGGAAAAAGAATAAGTATAATAAAAAAACAAATATATATCCATATACATTTACATTAAAGTAAAACTAAAAAGAAACTAAAAGAAAAACACGAAGTAAAGAAAGTTAAAATAATAAAATAGTAGAATTAGTAACAGTAACAAAAGTGGTAATGTTAGTAAAAGTAATAGTATTATTAATAGTAGTAATATTAATAACTTTAATAGTGGTTTTGTAATAGTAACAATTAAATAAATAGTAATAGTAAAAGTAGTATTATTATTTGGTCTTATTAATAATAGTAATGGCAATAACAACAATAGTAGTATTTGTAATAGTAAAAAATGTAATATTACTAATAGTAGTAATGTTAGAAACAACAATACTATTATTAGTAACAGTAACAAAAGTAGTAATATTATTAATAGTAGTAATGGCAATAACAGGAGTAGTCATTGTAATAGCACTATTATTATTATTAATAGTAATGGTAGAAATTACAGTAGTAGTATTTGTACTAGTAACAATGGTAGTAATAGTAAAAGTAGTAGTATTATTAATAGTAGTAATATTAATAACAACAGTAGTAGTATTCTTAATAGTAGTAATATTAATAACAGTAGTAATATTATTAATGGTAACAAGAGTAGTAATAACAGCAGTAGTATTAATAATAGTAACAATAGTAGTAATTGTAACAGTACTAGTATTATTAATAGCAGTAATATTAATAATAACAGTAGTAGTATTAATAATAGTAACAATAGTAGTAATTGTAACAGTACTAGTATTATTAATAGCAGTAATATTAATAATAACAGTAGTAGTATTATTAATAGTAGTAATGGCAATAACAGTAGTATTATTAATAATAGTATATAATAACTATTAGCAGCTTTATAATAATAATAATAATAATAATAATGGTAGTAACAACAATAGTAGTACTAGTAATGGGAGTAACAGTAGTAGCATTATTAATGGTCGTAATGGTAGAAACGACAGTAGTGGTATTAGTAATATTTAGTAATGGTAGCTTGGTTCAACAGTAGCAACATTATTAGTAAACGTAATGGTAACATCATCAGTAGTAGCTGTAATATTAATAAGCATTATTAGTAATAGTGCCAGTAGTTATAGTGGTAACAGTGGTAGTAGTATTATTAATTATTAATAGTGACAGTAGCAGTAGAAATGGTCGTAAATTACCGACAGCTGCTGCTACTACAACTATTTTAACATTAGAAGCCATGGTAACAGTAGTGGTTTAGTTTCTCCCTACAGGACAAAACAAATCTTTGTACATTTGAATGCATTGTGGGTAAGACCCACCTTCCTCCTCAGTATCAGTTTTCTCCAAATAAAGAGTTTTGACTCTTGGGTTAAAAAGTGTTGACCGATGACTCAGTGTGATGTCAGTGTGTGTGATTGGGGTGGGGTGGGGTGTGTAAGGGGGTAGGAGTGGTCACTCATGACACATGCCTCATTCGAGCAGAGTTTCATTGTAATAGCTATGCAAACATCTGCAGGTGAAAAGCATCGCCACTGATGACTGTAACCCTCAGTTGTAGCTGAGCTGAGCTGAGCTGAGCAGGTGGGCCTTGAAGAAGCGAGGATTTCACCAGGATTTCTTTCTCCAGGGTTTCTCAAATGGAGCACAGATCTGTCTCCTGCTGTGTTTTTATCCTCACAGTCTGCATTGCAGGTAATATTAATGTTACAATAAAAATATGAAAAAAATCTTAATAACAAACTCCATTTAGAATATAAGTATTAAAGAATTATATATATATATATGTTTAATATTTTGAGTTTATTATTCTGGGGTGGAAAGTATTGGAAGGTCAGAATATAAATAAACTTTTACTATTAATAATTATTAGTTTTGCAAGCAATATTTACAGATTATAGAATGGTACGTCGTTTCTTAGTATAAATATTAGCATTTCATTATTTTGGGAATGTTTGAATCCATTATATTTGATTATAATAAAAAATATAATACATTTCTTGGATATGTTCAAAACATAAACATTAAAAACCAAAAATAGTTTTTTTAAAATGTATACTTTACTTATGCTTTAATGTTTTCTCTTAAGAATACAATTTTAGCTTCCCCTTGATGTTACTGATGAGTGGATCGACAAAATAGTCAAAACATTACAATAAAATGTAATATTATTTTTTTTTAAGTACTGTTTTTATCATATATATAATACTGAATAAAAAAAATCTAATATAAAATCAAATTAAATATGTTTTTATTACTGATAGTAGATGTGGAAAGGTGATGTTAGCAGTAGTTGTGTGTGTGTGTGTGTGTGTGTGTGTGTATATATATATATATACACATACACAAAATCAATTCAAATATGTTTTTATTACTGATAGTAGATGTGGAAAGGTGATGTTAGCAGTAGTTGTGTGTGTGTGTGTGTGTATATATATATATATATATATATATATATATATATAAAGTAATAATAGTATGGGTAGTATTAACAGTGGTAATAATGATGGTAGTATGGTAGTATCTCTCTGTCTCTCTCTCTCTCTTAGGTGTGTCCACTGTGACTCTGGTTCCGTCCGCGAACCCGGTAAGGGTCGGTGAGAATGTCACTTTGAGTGTAAGTCCAGCGATGGCCATCGATGCTGGAACCTGGCAGTTCGAGAACTCCTTCCTAGTCTTCTGGTACCCGGGAAGTGTGACCGTGGGTAAAGAGTACACGGGCCGAGTCTCCTTCAGCTCCTCCACGCTCGAGCTCTCCCTGCATTCACTGCAAGTCAACGACTCGGGGCTTTACGTCCTGCAAGGCGTCAACCCCATAGTACAGGCGGAGGTGTCACTGTCCGTTCAGGGTGAGTTCTCAAACACTTTCACACCAACAAACGACCACACCTAACTCATTCAGGGGTCATCAGACCAAGTCCAATCTCCTGCACATGAGCTCAGGGTTAATTAATGCTCTCTGGAATGCCCAGCATTGCAGTTTGCATTGTCATCGTTTTCAGTCACTTAACATCCAATTATTAATCATTTGGCCTGAGGATTGCGAGTCCGAATCCCGGGTCATGCTGCTTCGCCATCAGCAGCCGGAGCCTGAGAGAGCACAATTGGCCTCATCACTGTAGCAGAGCTAAGGATCCTGAGATTTCCTCCCAGCATGGCGGCTGCCCAGCATTTTCAGCTACATTCAGTAGCCATATATGCTAAATGTACAGTTCCAGGCCTCGACTAAGAATGGTTCTGTGCTGTTTACCTGCAGCGCCCATCACAGATGTGTCTCTGACGGCGAGCGTGACGAAGCTGGTGGAGTTCAACGACACCGTCTCCTTCAACTGCTCGTCCCGCGGCACGCCGTTAGCGTTCTCCTGGCATAACGGCAGCTCCCAGGTCACCACGGGGGTCAACGTTCAGCTCAGCAATGATGGAAGCGTGCTCACCGTTAGCAACGTGACGAGATTTGACCGGGGACCTTTCACCTGCGTTGTGGCAAATGACATCAGTAATGAGACGAGCTCGGGAGTTTACCTCAACATCAGCTGTGAGTGTGGCGCTATGCTAAGTCGATACTTTGTACTTGTCTGAGGTAAATTATTACCAAAATAAATAGTACGCCATTTTTTATTCATCCAAAACAACAAGACGGGCGTCTGAAGTCAAGTCTGAGTTACGAGGCTAATGTAGCTACCATGTAATCAATGCTTCCAGCGACAGTTAGCATTGTGTAGCTAGCTAAACTGCGGCACAAGCCGCTAATCAAGTTCCTTTTGTGGATTGTAACACGGTAAAACTCACTGACGTCTATTAACATGCTACATATAAAGCATTGCTTAGCTAAAAACAGTACTAGCGGCTAAATTAAAGCCTGAATTGTGTCAGAAACCATAAAAACAAGGTTCTGATTAATTACCTTACACCTCAGCATGGTTTGAGCTAACTGTGCGGTTTGCACAATGCTAATTAGCATAGTACATTAGCTTCCATTAATCTGTATGTTGGCAAAATTCGCAAACCTGATCCCCCAACATATCTCGACTACATTCAAGGGGTCAAGGGGTTCAGTTGTGTTTATGTGGTCATCAATAAACTTGTGTGGACCTAACATAAGGCCTTAGCCTCACTTTCACTGTATAGCTTTTAGAAAGGAGCTGTTTTTTTCTTGGCATGGACAGAACATAACATGGCATCTTATCTCCTTAGACGGTCCCGGCAACCCCACCGTGGCGGTCTTGCCAGAGCAGCAGGGGTATATCTCCGGATCCAACATCACTCTGTCCTGCTCTGCTGATTCCAGCCCTCCAGCATTGTTCCAGTGGTCCTACAACGGCATTTTTCTTAATGAAGCAGGACAAACCTTACAGCTTAAAAACGCCTCGCAGAATCAGACCGGGGGGTACACCTGCACTGCCCACAACGCGGCCACCCTCAGATACACCGCGGCCTCCAGCACCATTCGCATCATTGGTGAGATTACAGTTTAATCTTAAAAGGCAACTTTTCCGATATTTTCTGCTCGGCAGTTTACCTCAACATCAGCTGTGAGTATAATGCTATGCTAAGACGATACTTTGTACTTTGTCTGAGGTAAATTATTACCAATATAAATAGTACGCTATTTTTTATTCATCCAAAACAACAAGACAGGCATCTGTAGCTACCATATAATCGATGGATGCTTACAGCAACCAGTTAGCATTGTGTAGCTAGCTAAACTGCGGCACAAGCTGCTAATCAAGTTTAATATCTAATAGAGATCCTTTGTGGATTCTAACACGGTAAAATTCAACGGCGTACTATTTATATTGGTAATAATTTACCTCAGACAAGTACAAAGTATCGTCTTAGCATAGCGCCACACTCACAGCTGATGTTGAGGTAAACTGCCGAGCAGAAAATATCGGAAAAGATGCCTTTTATCAGTAAGATTACAGTTTAACCTTAAAAGGCAACTTTTCCCATATTTTCTGCTCGGCAGTTTACCTCAACATCAGCTGTGAGTGTGGCGCTATGCTAAGACGATACTTTGTACTTTGTCTGAGGTAAATTATTACCAAAATAAATAGTACGCCATTTTTTTATTCATCCAAAACAACAAGACAGGCACCTGAAGTCAGGTCTGAGCTACGAGGCTAATGTAGCTACCATATAATTAATGCTTACAGCAATTAGTTAGCATTGTGTAGCTAGCTAAACTGCGGCACAAGACGCTCTTCGAGTTCCTTTTGTGGATTCTAACACGGTAAAACTCAACGGCGTACTATTTATATTGGTAATAATTTACCTCAGACAAGTACAAAGTATCGTCTAAGCATAGCGCCATACTTACAGCTGATGTTGAGGTAAACTGCCGAGCAGAAAATATCGGAAAAGTTGCCTTTTATCGGTAAGATTACAGTTTAACCTTAAAAGGCAACTTTTCCGATATTTTCTGGATGGGCTGACATGACACGGTTTAGGTTTGCAGCATAAAAGTGCCGAAGAATGCATTTATCGAGTATTTAGGTGGACAAATAGTACGTATTTGACTTTACCACCCTGTTATTTTACCTCACAATGAAACTTTGTTGAAACAAAAGCCCAGGAAGCTTTGGTGTTATTGCATTGTTATGCTACAAGTCACAGAGAGACGTAAACTGCCCACATCAGCATGGCCTAGCCTAGCCTAGCCTAGCATAACCTAGCCAAACCTTCCCCAACCAAATACTGTTGGTGTCCTCTTTTTTCACCTTAGCACCCAGCTAGCTGTTTGGGCCTCCCCGTGAACCACCAACTCACCTCCAAACGTCGCATCACCCAGTCAGCTAGCGTTAGTGTCTGGCCTTTAAGTTTAGCCTCGAAGGGTTTTTTGCTAGCGGGCTGGGTGTATGTACATTTTGGGGGTGTATATATAAGAAGTCAAGACTGTGATGTAACAGTTTTGGGGGTTTGGCATTGGCCCGTTTTTGGTGTTCGGTGCCCGACGCTTCTGCGCTTCGTCGACTGGCTATGCACAGGTACGGATGGGTGGCACACGGCGGGCAGCGGATCACCTCCCCAGCTACGGTGCTCCGTCGGGACCTCCCATCCATCCAGTCCGGCATCAGTCGCTAAAGACGTGAGGGACGACGTGGCACAAAGGGCAGCCTCCCCTAGTCGTGACTCAAGCTTTAGCTCCCCAGTTTTAGCTTTAGCTAGTCATGTCAGCCTTGTGATTGGTCAGGGTTATGCTGAGGTAAGCCTGACACGACTTTAGGCCCGCCCATTCTACGCTGGGAGGAGAGCATCTCTATAGAGAGTTAGACTATGGGAACATCCGTCCTTAGACATTGACCCTGGGGGCCCTGAGGAGCCAGATTAGATAGAAACCTCAAATTTAGCTGTTGCGTTAATCGCCAATGAACTTTAAGGTGCTCATGGGATGGCGAGGATCATTTTCTGTTTTAGTTTGAGGAACATAAATTGTCCTATTTTGGTAAAATGACCCCTACTTATACACAGTACATATGAAATGACTTCACATTCATTGATATTATTAATATTATTAAATTTTACTCCTCTGGAAATGCCCACACAACATTAAGGCTGGAGGTCGGCCGGTCTCAAGCGTCATAGCTCACAAACAAACACCTCCATATCTCCATTTGCCGAATTCAGACCCAGTATCAGCTGCTAAAGTGGTGCCTGTTGGTGACGAGCCCGTATTCAATGCGTCCTTCGCTCTGAGCTGTGAGGTCACGGGACCGGTGGACTCCGTGTACTGGGTGAAGGACGGCGTGCACCTGTACGCCGACAGCCAAATCTCCTTCTCCCACCAAAACAAGACACTTGCGCTCAACCAGCTCGCACTCTCCGATGATGGAAACTACCACTGTGTGGCCAGCAACGCTGCGAGCAACACGACCAGCCCGGCCTACCACCTCCTGGTCAACTGTGAGTAACAAAGCTCATTACAGTACACTGGGAGCACTGGGAACACTGGGAACATTGGGGAAAATTGGGAAGAGGTCACGTTCATCCTGTGGTCAGATCTGGAAGTCCAATTAAGAAAATGTCCAAAAGTTTGTAGACACCTGCTCCTCCAGAGTTAAGAGGGTAATCAAGGGTTGGTTTTCCTTTTACTGCAGCAACATGCAGCAACAGGAACATTGCTGTGATGGTTTGATGGTACTGGTAATCGTTATCCCAAAGGCATCAGCTGGAGCTCATCTACCAAGTCCAGTGCTCCCAGTGCTGCAGGGCTTCATACCCCTTTATCTACTGGATGGCAGTGGGCCAGTGGGTGGCTTTAGACGTATTCGTGGCTGCTCCAGAGTGTGACGGGCGCAACTATGAAGGGTGTCTGAATACTTTTGGACATATACTGTGGTCACAAGTTAAAAAGAATGGCTGCTGAAGCTAAAGCTAAAAAAACAAACAAACATGGCAGCCTCAGGCTGTGGGCTAGCGGCTACAGCTAATGACAAACAAAAGGCGTGCTTAGTGCTAACTGAAGCTACAGCTATGCTAGGGCTAACGGCTAATGGCTATAAAAAGCTAAATGTAAACCATGAAAGCAGCAGAAGTTTGTCTGAAATACCACTAAATTGTAGCACCCACCTTGCAACCACCATAGTAACCACCTGGAATACCATAGGAACGACATAGCAACAGCTTAGCAGAAAGTGGCAGTCATTAAAGCTACGCAACCGTGCACATGGCCGCTCCAGGCAACGAGGTGGCTACTGCTAATGACAAGCCAAAAGCATGGTAAGGGCTAACCGAAGCTAATTGCTAATGGCAAAAAAAAAAAAGGCCATTAAATGTAAACCTTCAAGGCAGCAGAAGTTGTGTTGCCGCAGTGTGTGTAATGATAATTAACAAAGAACCTTTATTTCTGTGTGTCCTAGATGGCCCCTGGAACGTGACCATTTCAGGTCCAGCCATAGCAGAGACGGAATCCAGCGTGACGCTGAACTGCTCGGCTCTCTCCCAACCCCCCAGTAACTACAGCTGGTACTACAACGGGGCAAAGGTGGCCGTGGGCTCTGTTTATGTGACTGGGTCTCTGTCGTTGAACAGCAGTGGAGAATACACCTGCACTGCCCACAATAACGTCACAGGCATCAACAGCAGTGCCACGTGGAACCTGACTGTCATCGGTAGGTCTGGAGTCTGGACGCCATTGAACTTTAATTATGAACATTGAACATTAATATGGTTGAGCACAATTCATATACTCACCACATACCGATATTTCGATATATTTCGATATTTCGACACCACTCCAGCTCCAGGTTGTGCAGTCTGATTGTGTAAGGTGTGCTAGTATAGCTAGCTTTTGGATTGGACGCACGGTTTCCACATAGCACTGATATTTTTTGTCCCCATAGGAATGAATGGGTTGCAAAGGTTTTGGCACCCTTCCAGTCTAACGATGGAACACTAGTAACACCCAACCAACCACAGCAACCACCTGACAACCACCTGAGACACCATAGCAGTTGGCAATCAACCACTAAACAACCCCAGAGCAGCTGTGATTGAAATACCTTTCAATCCCATTACAGCATTGTGGCACCCACCTTACAATCACCTAGCAACACCATAGCAACTATCTAGCAACTGCTTAGCAACACCATAGAAAATAGAAATCACCTGGAATGCCATAGGAACCATGTTGCACCAGCCTAGCAGGACGTTGTAACCATTTAAGCTACCCAACCATTCTGTGTTTTTACATCAGAACATCCAGAAAATGTTTTGGTTTTCAGGTTTTTGCAATGTTGCTGCAACGTTACCAAAAATAAAACCTGGAAGTTCCAAGAAACCGTACGCCTTAAAATCGTGAGAAATGTCTGTTAATGTTTAGAAATGTTACATTTTAAGAACTTCCAGAAAAAAACTTCTCGTGATGTTGCAGCGAACTTCTAGAAACGTTTTCAAACGTTTTTAAAACATCCAGAAAACTTCATAGATTTAAGTTTGGTTAACATTTAGAAATGTGACATGAAACGCTCTAAGAACATCTAGAAAATGTTTTGATTTTCAGGTTTTTGCAATGTTGCTGCAATGTTGTAGGAACATTTATTTTCATTACCAAAAATAAAAGCTCAAAACCTGGAAATTCTAAGAAACCGAAAGTCGTAAAATTGAGCAAAACATCTGTTAATGTTTAGAAATGTTACATAAAACATTTTAAGAACTTCCAGAACAAACTTAGTAACCTACAAAATAAGGTTCTTGTAAGATTTTCAAACATCACATAAAAATGTTCTCAAAACATCACAGATTTACGTTCTAGGAACCAAAACTCAAAACATTTAGAGAAAGTTTTGCTAACATTTATAAACGTTGCATGAAAAGAATGATCCAGAAATGATAACAGGGTAACAGCGTTGTCAAAACATCTAGAAAACTTGACAGATTGAATGTGCTAGAACCCAAAAATCTGAATGTTGGGAATGTTTCGTTAATGTTCATTAACCCAATAATTACTGACGTTCTGCTACCGACGTCATGTGCATATTTTAACTCGGTAATTCGTTAAGTCCGTAGAGTAGCGGCAGGGTTTTACCCAAGGGCAACGGAGAAGCTACGTGGACGTGGGTTCAAATCTCTAGGTTTGTAGGGCTGCTAGCATATACAAAGCGCTAATGAGCTAATGCTAAACGTCTGAAAGACCTTCAGCCCTGTTGACCTTCTGCAGGTCCAGGAAAACCCATGTGCATCCTATGGGCATTGTTTGCCCTGATATAGCTAATGACTCTGTCTGCTGTCTTCTCCCCAGTGGGCATCTCCTCTGTGGTGGTGACCCCCAGTATGTCCATCCCTCTGGCCTCCAAGGTTCTCCAGCTCTTCTGTAACGTAACTGGCTCCTACGACAGCATCGCGTGGCTGAAAAACAACCAAACATTCACTCCAACCACAGCGGCCACTGTTTCAGAGGACAACACCACCGTGACCTTCCAGCCTCTGCAGATCTCAGACGATGGAGCATATCAGTGTGTTGCCACCAATATTTTTAGGAAACATGCTAGCGAGCCGTACAAGCTAACGGCTAACTGTAAGTGAGCTACTGTCCTACCGTTTTAAAGGTATTTGACTTCTTCAGCTTTACACTGGAGCTACAAAGCTAATGTCGCTACGTAGCGTAAGAAATTGTAGACGTTTATAGGGTATGTTTTTTGATGGTTTGATGGTTTAGCTGGTCTACAAGCATAATTAAAACCTGACCCAGCTTGACTCACAGAATGACCAAGCACAATCGAGCTGCTCAACCAGCATTACCAGCATACCCAAGCTGGCCAGCCTGCATGACCAAGCTTGACCAATATCAAATGCAGCATACTCAATGCTGGCCAAGTGCTGGTTAACCAGCTGGCCTATCAGTATTGGGTAAGTTTTCTTCTGCATGACCAAATTTTCAATGAGCTGACCATCAAAGACCACCTTAGACCATCCAAAACCAGAGACCAGCTAAAACTGGTCTTGAGCTGGATTTTTTTTTAGAAGGGGTGGTTGACCAGCTAAGCTCTTGACCAGTGTAAGATGATGATGTAGTGGGTCTACCATGACCCAATTGACTAAGCTAGGAGACCAACACAACCAGCATTAACAAGTCGGTCAACCAGCATGACCAGCATCCCCAAGTTGGCCAATCAGCATGACCAAGCTGCTCAACCAGCATTACCAGCATCTCCAAGCTGGCCAATCGGCATGACCAAGCCTGACCAATATCAAATGCAACATACTCAATGCTGGTCAATGCTGGCTTATCAGTCTTGGGTAGGTTTTCTTCGAGATGACCAGATTTCCAATGAGCTGACCATCAAAGACCACCTTAGACCATCCGAAACCAGAGACCAGCATTAGATAATGATGTAGTGGGTCTACCATGACCAATTTGACTAAGCTAGGAGACCAGGATCCAAGATGGTCCAGCTGAGAAGGGAAGGTGGTCATCCAGGTGAAAGCACAGCCTATGAAGATATTTTCATTTGTTCAGTTGGATGGTTTGACCAGCATGACCAACTTGCTGGTCAACTTGTTTGGTGAAGTTGGTCACGCTGGTCAAATCATCCAGCTCAAATGAAACCATCAAATACCTACCATCTGAAACCATCTACCACCAACAGTGGCCGTAGCTGGAACTGCTTTAACCTGGATTAATATGAATGCACTGCCCAGTTGTTCCATTCCAAACCCTGACCTTGACCCTGCCTGTTCTTTTATGGGGCAGATGGTCCAGTGGACCTGAAGATTACAGAGCAGAAAGGATCTTTGCTGACTTGTGATGTGAAATCTCAGCCACCATCTGTTTATCACTGGGTCTTAAACCATGACACAAATGCCGGAGAGGGCCCCACAATATCGATCCCCCTGATGACTCCCGTGGGCAGCAACTACACCTGTGTGGCCAGGAACCCCCTGACCAACGTCACACTCTCTGGTACCTACACTATCTCAGGTGAGCAGAGTCACAAAAAATACAAGACCTCCATTTACCTCATTTTGCCGATTAGCATGATTAGCGCTAACTGCATGCCTAAATCATCGCACACTCTCCAAACAAACCGTGTGGAGGTTTTCGGTGATTGTTCGGTAATCTCTCGTAGATTTGATTATGTGGTTTCGGACACTGTAGGAATCACGGTTATCTAGAAACGTGGACAAAAGGGCCGACAAAATTCGGGCGTGTAGGTGGCTGCTACTGTTTAGCTATGCTAATGTGCTTTGGGACTTGTTGTAGCCCATGTTTATAGGTAGCGGTGAGTCAGTGTGGTCCGAACAGTGTCCGAAACCACGTAAGCAGGTCTATTAGAGATCGCTGGACTCCTCCACATGGGTCTGAAGTAAGGGTGGAATGATTTAGGCAAGCAGATTTAGATTAGCACCATGCTAGCTGAGTTAGCATACGCTAATTTGTCAGTTAATTGGCCGTCAAATGACATATCATTGCCCATCATTCCGCGTGTTTCCTCCACAGATTACAACGCAGTGCCCAGACTTCAGTCCAGTGCGGTGCTGATGGCCTTCCTCGTCCTCATTGTCCCTGCGTTGGCCCCGTGGCTCTAATTATCCAGGAGCCTGGCCCTCACTGTGAGCCCTGTGAACTGACGTAGGAACTAAGGGAGCACAAGGGAGTTCGTAAAATGTCATCTTTTCTTGCCGTGATTTTTGGGGACAGTTATTTTTTTTCATTGCTTTAATACCAATATTATTTTCAGAAACTTTAAAGGGGGAATGCCATCGAGTTCCCAAATTCTTGCGTAATTCCGTGGCTGAGATGTGATTCAGAAAAATAATCATTCAGAGTTGGGTTTGGTGTAAACTTGTGGTTCATGGAGGAAAAACTTATCAACCGATGTTTTTTTACAGTGGCGATGAATGGAACCAGACGTCGCCATAGCTACAACATGCAAATATGGCTACTGTGTTTCCTATCCACACCCAGCAGGGATCCCACACATATTACAGTTTCTTTAATTAACTTTATGAAATGTGGCTTTGGGACGCATTAAACTTTTCAGACGTTTGGTTCCATTCGCCACCACTCTGGACAAGTCTGACTCGTACGTTTCTCCAGAAGGGAACGTTTCACACCCTGAAACTCACCGTGAACAAACTGATGGCACTTCCCTGCTGGTACCTCCATCTGCAGAGCACTGTAATGTGCTGTGACCACTAAGAAGATAAGCGAGATATCCAAAACATCCAAATCACACAATCAGTTCACTTTGTTTACATTCGCATGGTGTCCTTTTTTTTTTTTTTTTTTTTTTCCTTCCCCCAAAACAAAATATACAACACATTCGCTTTCAGGTCTTTCCTCAGACCTTTCATAACGGATGATGACAACACAATAGCATCCTTTCTTTATTGTTTCTGATATTGAAATATTGAGTATCGACCAAAAAAAAAAAAATATATATATATATATATATATATATATATATATATACGATTTTCTCTTTTTAAAATATTGTAAGCTTTAATTGTGTAAGATTATTTTTTAATAATAACATAAACATGATAGGCCCCTTTTCTTACATGCACTTTTACTCAGAAATTTAACAGCAATTAAACAGGAAGGGGTTCACCTCTTTCCACAGGACCACAAGTAGCCTCCATTTCTGCTGTTTAATTTACCTTCTTCGATTAATAACGTGCCACCTCACTGATGTTGTTGCATTCCCCTCACATATAATGAACCTGGTCGACCAAGAACAAGAAAAACACATGAATTGGAATGCAGGTCCATATAAACGGCTTGGGGAAAAAACATAGCGCATCCAACAAGAACGAAAGCCTTGTACAGCAGTAATATGAGAATGAGCACTAGGGGGCAGCAAAAAGAGTCTGGTGAAGACGATTACCGGTTTGCCAGCAGGAGGCCCAGTTCATTGACAGAATTATTTTTATAACATCACACTATATGGACAAAAGTATTGGGACACCTCTGCATTCCACCTACAGGAGCTTTTACATGGCATCCCGTTCTAAACCCACAGGCAGCAGGTTTGGAGCTTTAGCGGAGCGTTAGAGGCTTTTCTGCACTGCGCTCTGTCCCCAGCACTCGGCCACCTGACCCCGCTCTGTTGTTTTGTAACGTGGGTCTGCTGTGGTTCCTCCTAAACGCTTCCACTGTTCAGTAATAACACCACTCACAGCTAATGCTGGAAGATCTAGGAGGGAGGAAATTTCACCAGCCGACTTGCCGTTGTTGTAACACACCTGGAGGCACAGTGGGGCTGAATGAAGCCACCTGAGCCACCTGAATCCAGTGATTACAAGGTGTGTCCCAATACTTTTGTCCATACAGCGGAAGTAAGACTAGATTAGGTCCCGTGATGCGTACAGTAACGTTTCTAGGTAGTACTGGACCTGTTAAGCGGCACCACCCTCTGTTCCCACTCTTTTTCTTTACTTTAATGGTTGAATTATTTACTTTGACTTATTTATTGCAGTTTGTTGACAAATAATGAATCGTGCACTTTTAGTAAATCCTCCTTTATTTACATATGATCATATATCAGAAGCTTTACAGAGAACCAGTGATACTGAATGATCAGTTTATACTGAGAGTAATACTATCATAATTCTGAGGATGTCATTTAATATACAGTGTAGTTAAAGGTGTTCTGCAGGTTCTTCAATTGAAACCTCTTAAGAGGAACCTCCTAAGGTGCTTAGATATAGATATATATATATGTATGTGTGTGTGTGTGTGTGTGTGTGTGTGTGTATACACCAATAGCTTGATTGCGCATATAAAGATATGTACTGCTCTGTTCTGAAGGAAATAAAGCTCAGCGTTTCTATCTCCTCTATCTAAACAGTGGGTCTCATCCAGAAGCTCCTGCAGGTGTGATGTAATACTGGGAGTAGTAGAAGACATCAAACTGGGATTCTGGTGAAATTAAACTGGGATGCTGACCTGGACCCTCTTGCATTTTTGGGAATTGACAGCTATCCCTTTCTTCTTGCACAGTCTCTTCAGCTCTGTGAGTTTCCCTGAAAGCAGAGAGTTGAGAGTTATCAGCGGCGCCGCAGCGGCGGTTCCAAGTGCTTGTTAGCGGTTGCTAGGTGGTAGCTATATAGTTTGAAGTGGTTGCAATGTGGTTGCTAAGCAGTTGTTATGGTAGATATAATAAAAAAACAGCTGAGCGAGTTACTTGATCAATGTGCAGGAGAAACATTAAGCATAACAACTAATAATAATAATAATAATAATAATAATAAAGCTACTACTACTAATAATAATGCATTTTATTTATAATGTGTCTTAAGTTTACATTAAGATTACATTCAGGACAAGGCTTATAAAGAAAACTTTTAGAGAGAGAAAGAGAAAGAAAGAGAGAAAGAAAGAAAGAGAGAGAGAAAGAGTGAGAGAGAGAATCTTGAGCAAGAGAGCGAGAGAAAGAGAGAGAGAGAGAAAGAAAGAAAGAGAGAGCGAGAAAGAGAGAGAGAGAATCTTGAGCGAGAGAGAGAAAGAAAGAAAGAGAGAAAGAGAAACAGAGAGAAAGAGAGAGAGAGAAACAGAGAGAAAGAGAGAGAGAGAATCTTGAGCAAGAGAGAGAGAGAAAGAGAAACAGAGAGAAAGAGAGAAAGAGAATCTTGAGCGAGAGAGAGAAAGAAAGAAAGAAAGAGAGAAAGAGAAACAGAGAGAAAGAGAGAGAGAGAAACAGAGAGAAAGAGAGAGAGAGAGAATCTTGAGCAAGAGAGCGAGAGAAAGAGAGAGAGAGAAAGAGAAACAGAGAGAAAGAGAGAGAGAATCTTGAGCGAGAGAGAGAAAGAAAGAGAGAAAGAGAAACAGAGAGAAAGAGAGAGATAGAATCTTGAGCGAGAGAGAGAGAGAAAGAGAGAGAGAAAGAGAGAGAGAATCTTGAGCGAGAGAGAGAGAATCTTGAGCGAGAGAGAGAGAGAAACAGAGAGAATCTTGAGCGAGAGAGAGAAAAAGAGAGAGAGAAAGAGAGAGAGAGAGAGAGAATCTTGAGCGAGAGAGAGCGAGAGAGAGAGAGAGAGAGAGAGAGAGATACTTACTCATAGCATGTAGTTTCTTGCAGAGGCACAGACCTGCTGACTTATTCGCCCCTGCAGACAGAAGAACATTAGAGCTGCTCACTTCAGCTGAATGCAGTGGGAACTGGATTAAACTGGGGAACTGGGTCTAAGACCAGAGTCCGCTTCACCAGAACTCCATAACCCAGACACTGCTCTGAGTGAGGATGTTGCCCTTCAGCGCCAGCTTGCAGTCTAACTTGTGATCAATCAGAATTAATCACAGAATATTGTTGTGATTTACGCCATTAACCTTTAACATCTAGACAAATGACCATCTAGGAGCAGGGTCAGAAATGTGAAGTCAGGGTGTCCGTCATTTATCCCAGAGCTGCACAGTGGAGCTGTACTCACCATTGCAGGGACAAAATCTGCCCTGTACCTTGGGAGTCCTGACATCAGCTGACCGTGGCACAGCTGCAGGTTTGGGTGGTGCTGCATCACATGCAGAATAAAACAGAGCATCGTTAGCAACGGCGCAGAGCAGGAGGGGTTTGATATGGCAGGTTTTGGTATAATTAGTGAAACTAGCTGTAAGAGTGTGTATGTGTGTCTGTGGGACTCCTTTCTGCCCTCTGACCTAAGTGTTGTGTTTAGGGGGTGAACTTACTGTCCACGTCTGTCAGCTGGGAGTCAGCAAGCTCTGCAAAGATGGATCTTGAATCAATAATAGTGGATACTGAATAATTCATAGTAGATAGTAAAGAATTCATAGTGGATACTGGATAATTCATAGTGGATACTGAATAATTCATAGTGGATACTCAATAACTTAGTAATACTAAATAATTCATAGTAGATATTAAATAATTCATAGTGAATACTGAATCATTCATAGTAGATACTGGATAATTCATAGTGGATACTAAAGAATTCATAGTGTATACTGAATCATTAATAGTGGATACTAGATAACACAGTGGATACTCAACAACTCAGTAATTACTAAATAATTCATAGTGGATACAAAAGAATTCATAGTGGATACTCAATAACTCAGTAAATACTGAATAATACACAGCAGATAGTAAAAACTTCATAGTGGATACTAAAGAGTTTAAAGTATAATAAATTATTTATATTAAATACAAAAGAATTCATAGTGGATACTGAATAATTCATAGTGGATACTCAATCACTTAGTAATACTGAATAATTCATAGTAGATAGTAAAGAATTCATAGTGGATACTGGATAATTCATAGTGGATACTAAAGAATTCATAGTGGATACTGAATAATTCATAGTGGATACTCAATAACTTAGTAATACTGAATAATTCATAGTCGATATTAAATAATTCATAGTGGATACTGAATCATTCATAGTAGATACTGGATAATTCATAGTGGATACTAAAGAATTCATAGTGTATACTGAATCATTAATAGTGGATACTCAACAACTCAGTAAATACTAAATAATTCATAGTGGATACAAAAGAATTCATAGTGGATACTCAATAACTCAGTAAATACTGAATAATACACAGCAGATAGTAAAAACTTCATAGTGGATACTAAAGAGTTTAAAGTATAATAAATTATTTATATTAAATACAAAAGAATTCATAGTGGATACTGAATAATTCATAGCAGATACTTAACAATGAATAAAAACATTGATAGTTGGTAGTGGGTCATATATAATGTCTGAATCTTAATATTGTAATATCAATAACTGATTAATAAGCTGAAAATCAATAAAGTACCTTGGCACTGAAGAACATTGTAGCCCACCATGACAGTGAAGAGCAGCAGAACCATCAGGAACCTCATCTTCTCAAGGATTGTTAGAGGCAACACAAAGCGTCTCAGTAAAGCTGTCTGATTTAAGGATGAAGCTGCTCAGCCTTTATAAACATAAGCTCCCAGTGTCGGATTTCACCGCCCATGCCTGAGCTTGCTGTGGCAGAACCACAGTCGGGGCTCACATGCCAACAGGTCACCTTCTGTTACTTACATGGAAACGCCAAGTTCTCCAATTAGGGTTGTCTCGCGGGTCAAACATGACAAATGCCTTTTATCATGCCAAGGATCTCCTGAGAACCCAACACTGCGAAGGTGGAATGTGCATCACAGCCCACTTGTCATGCATTGCAAATTGACCAGGAATTGTGCGATGGTAGAAGCCTCCTTGTTCACGCTCTGCATACTGAACTTTCTGCTGAACATCCTGAAGAGATAAATAGGGGTGCTTTTACAGGGAGGACTGTCAATGAACATCTCTAGCCGTGAACGTTCTTTAATAGCTGAATGATGTCGAGGATGGGAGACCACCTCTGAGCAGCTCATCGAACAAATGGATAATTAACAGGCCTTTAAAGTTTGCCAAGAAGGCCAGGTGATGTGGGATGAACTTGCTTGTGTGGTTTCTGGCACTGGCTGAGATACAGTACTGTTAGAAATCAAAAGGACCCTTCAATTATTTATGTTCCATGGCAACATTATTTATGTTGCCATGCTCGTTGCTATCTTACACCCTGGCGACAGTCTATTTTCACGCTTTTCGGCTGCGTTGCTTAAATAACGTAACGGTGCCCGTGGATATATCTACGCCGATGGGCATGGTGGTCTCCAAATGAGGGGTGTTTAGGTCAATTTCAGGTGTATTGCTGCGTAATTTGGCAACGGGAAACACAGGAGCTCCACTGACCGAAAACAACCTAGGCAGACGTTCGTCAACAGCCAGACATTCATTCATTGCTATCTTAGCAGTGAATTGTCAACACAGGCACGTGCACAGTTGACGCCTCGGCAAAAAAAAGATCGCTAAAACAGGGCCCCAACGATCACGATGTTTAAAGACATTTTCATGATGTGCACAGAAAAGCATATTAGTTATCACAATAACAAAATTAATCACGCTATGATAAAATATCATCACATTGCCTAGCTCTACTTCAGAGTGAGACTTTTATGGCCAGTTATGGCTGCTATTCAACGGGTGTGCAGTGATATATGGGCTAACTAGTTAGCTTTGCTAGCACTAAGTAATTCTGCTGGCAGGCTAATGTCGTTAGCCAGCTACAACTGTGAATTTATTTGCAACACAACATAACGTAACACTGTTTGCTTAACAATAAGTTCTTTTCCAGATATAAATGGACAGATATCATAAAACGGCCTGCCGTTATCAGTGGTCTAACTCACGTTAAAACGCTAAAACTTTACAGAGCGCTAATGTTAGCTAATCAATCCCAGCTCAGGAAAGTACAGCTTAGAATCGCAGCTAGTTTTTGTAGTGCTAGTAGTGATTTATGGACGTTCGCTCCTATGGAAAAGTCCTAAGGAAAAAAGTCCTGAGGAAAGAAGTCCTGAGGAAAAGTCCTGAGGAAAAGTTCTTGAGGGAAAAGTCCTGAGGGAAAATTCTTGAGGGAAAAGTCCTGAGGAAAAGTCCTGAGGGGAAATTCTTGAGGGAAAAGTCCTAAGGAAAGAAGTCCTGAGGAACAAATCCTGAGGAAAAGTCCTGAGGGAACATTCTTGAGGGATAAGTCCTGAGGAAAAAAGTCCTGAGGAAAGGTTCTGAGGAAAAGTCCTGAGGAAAAAAGTCCTGAGGAAAGAAGTCCTGAGGAAAGAAGTCCTGAGGAAAAGTTCTTGAGGGAAAATTCTTGAGGGAAAAGTCCTGAGAAAAAAAAGTCCTGAGGAAAAATTCTTGAGGAAAGAAGTCCTGAGGAAAGAAGTCCTGAGGAAAAGTTCTTGAGGGAAAAGTCCTGAGGAAAAGTCCTGAGGGAAAATTCTTGAGGGAAAACACCTGAGGAAAGAAGTCCTGAGGAAACGTCCTAAAAAAAGAAGTCCTGAGGAAACATTTAGAGGAAAAGGTTTTTTATTATTGTTTTCACTGGACAACAACGATATATAATCTGTTTATAATGATAATGATTATTATAATTAATTTGTATCTTTTGAATTATCTCGTTTGTGAATCACTCTGAATGAGCGCAGTGTACGAACTCAACCTGCCTTGTCTTGCCTATAAAGTACGAGAGCTTCAATCTTCAGGAGGTATTTTTTTCCCAGCAGATAAGATTGTCCTGCATTAGCGAGGGGAAAAACCGGACCACCAAAGCTGACCCTGCAAAATAAACAGCACTTAAAGCCGTCTTCTCCGAGAGAGAGGATCAGAATGAAGCTCCACGCTTCTGCTTCTGAAAGGATGTGGAGCTGATACTGGTGGAGCCGGCCGGGTCATTGGCACAGTGCTGGGTAGTTGTTCAGTAGCTGGAGCAGCCAATCAGAGCAGAGCTAAACAGGCTAACAGCTTTTCCTCGGGACTTTATCTCAGGACTTTTCCTCAGGAGCGAACAGCCATTAAACACAGACGTTTCTCTGCTTCCTGATAAACCAATCAGTCCCTGGTTTCTTTCGAGTAAAACTAGCTGCACTTTCCTGAGCTGTGATCGGTTAGCTAACGTTAGCGCTCTATAACGTTTTAGGGCCCTGTTTTAACGATCATTAGACGAGCCGTCAACCGCAGAGCTGGCGGGGTTCGAGTCCCGGTCTGGGTGACCATGTGCTTCGCTACACTGCGCTAAATGCTGTGGGGCCAACATGGAACCTGACGACCTGACTTTCTGTGTCCCACCTGGCCCCACAGCTGGGTTCAGTGCTTAGTGCACTGAACGCCACCTTAGGTTTAGGTGTAGATTAAGGCTTAGGTTTAGGTTAAGGTATAGGTTAAGATTAGGTGTAGATTAAGGAGTAGGTTACGATCAGGTTTAGGGATAAATTAAGATGGAGATTAAGGAGTAGGTTAAGATTAGGTTTAGGTGTAGGTTATAGAGTAGGTGTAGGTTAAGGTATAGGTTAAGATTAGGTTTAGGGGTAAATTAAGATTAGGTTTAGGTGTAGATTAAGGAGTAGGTTTAAGATTAGGTTTAGGTGTAGATTAAGGAGTAGGTTACGATCAGGTTTAGGGGTAAATTAAGATGGAGATTAAGGAGTAGGTTAAGATTAGGTTTAGGTGTAGATTAAGGAGTAGGTTACGATCAGGTTTAGGGATAAATTAAGATGGAGATTAAGGAGTAGGTTAAGATTAGGTTTAGGTGTAGATTAAGGTCAGGTTTAGGTGTAGATTAAGGAGTAGGTTTAAGATTAGGTTTAGGTATAGATTATAGAGTAGGTGTAGGTTAAGGTATAGGTTAAGATTAGGTTTAGGGGTAAATTAAGATTAGGTTTAGGTGTAGATTAAGAAGTAGGTTTAAGATTAGGTTTAGGTGTAGATTAAAATTAAGGAGTAGGTTTAAGATTGGGTTTAGGTGTAGATTAAGGAGTAGGTTACGATCAGGTTTAGGTGTAGATTAAGGAGTAGGTTTAAGATTAGGTTTAGGTATAGATTATAGAGTAGGTGTAGGTTAAGGTATAGGTTAAGATTAGGTTTAGGGGTAAATTAAGATTAGGTTTAGGTGTAGATTAAGAAGTAGGTTTAAGATTAGGTTTAGGTGTAGATTAAAATTAAGGAGTAGGTTTAAGATTAGGTTTAGGTGTAGATTAAGGAGTAGGTTACGATCAGGTTTAGGGGTAAATTAAGATGGAGATTAAGGAGTAGGTTTAAGATTAGGTTTAGGTGTAGATTAAGGAGTAGGTTACGATCAGGTTTAGGGGTAAATTAAGATGGAGATTAAGGAGTAGGTTAAGATTAGGTTTAGGTGTAGATTAAGGAGTAGGTTAAGATTAGGTTTAGGTGTAGATTAAGGTTAGGTTTAGGTGTAGATTAAGGAGTAGGTTTAAGATTATGTTTATCTATAGATTATAGAGTAGGTGTAGGTTAAGGTATAGGTTAAGATTAAGTTTAGGGGTAAATTAAGATTAGGTTTAGGTGTAGATTAAGGAATAGGTTATGATCAGGTTTAGGGGTAAATTAAGATGGAGATTAAGGAGTAGGTTAAGATTAGGTTTAGGTGTAGATTAAGGAGTAGGTTTAAGATTAGGTTTAGTTGGAGATTAAACACCACTACCTGCCAGGAAGCTACCACACCATGTGGGTAGACTGGGGTTCGAGTCCTGGTCTGGGTGACCATGTGCTTGGCTACACTGCGCTAAATGCTGTGGGGTCAACTTGGAACCTGACGACCTGACTTTCGGGTTCCCACCTGGCCCCACCGCTGGGTTCTCATATATCCCGTTAAGAAGAACACCTGAAATCCTAGCTTGAAGCATTTTTGGTGCTTAATGCACTGAAAGCCTCGTCGCACGATAAGCCGTTTGCCCTAATAACGTCCTGCTAACTGCAGTGTACGGCTCTCTCAGACAGGTGCTGAAAGGGAATCGCAGAAATGCTACACTTATATGTACTAAATGCTTCAGTTGTAACTAAATATGGAAGCAACAGACTGTTCCGAAACGAAGCTGTGAAGATATGCTTGAATTTCAGCACCTCGGTTCAGCTCCAGGAGAGCTGCCCTGGCATATCGACCATTCTCAATTAGAGCGTTTCCGAATTCCTTGATTCCACCTCTTCTCTGAGCAGGTCCTGTCATGCCTTTGCCTGGCGGGTGCACAAGCCTGGGGTCTCTTTTCACTTTGGGGTGGAAAATTCCACTGAATAAAGGGAGTAATTACTTGCTTTTTTTCAGAGTTCAGGAACTTTTGGAGTAGCCCAAGGTCAATGAGTATTGGTACAAGGTTTGAGGAGTCTGAGAATGTTTAAAGCTTGGACATTTGGAAATGTAATTACAGCTGGTGACATGGTTAAGACCTACACTAGTAAAAGTCCAAGTCCCTTGAGGAACTCAAGCAAAGGCTCGGAGTTGCTGTTCAGCAAAGCACCCCATAAGGATCCTTGAGGAACTTTTGGAGGTTCTTCAGGTTGAAACTATGGAGGTTTTTTTTTATAAGAGAAAGACGTTCCTCTATAGTTTAAACCTGAAGAACCTCCAAAAGATTAAAGAGTAGGTTAAGATTAGGTTTAGGTGTAGATTAAGGTGTAGGTTAAAGTCAGGTTAAGATTAGGTTTAGGTGTAGAATAAGATGTAGATTAAGGAATAGGTTAAGATTAGGTTTAGGTGTAGATTAAGGTGTAGGTTAAAGTCAGGTTAAGATTAGGTTTAGGTCTAGATTAAGGTGTAGGTTAAAGTGAGGTTAAGATTAGGTTTAGGTGTAGATTAAGGTGTAGGTTAAAGTCAGGTTAAAATTAGATTAAGGTGAAGGTTAAAGTGAGGTTAAAATTAGGTTTAGGTGTAGAATAAGATGTAGATTAAAGAATAGGTTAAGATTAGGTTTAGGTGTATATTAAAATTAGGTTAAGATTAGGTTCAGGTGTAGATTAAAGTCAGGTTAAGATTAGGTTCAGGTGTAGATTAAAGTCAGGTTAAGATTAGGTTCAGGTGTAGATTAAAGTCAGGTTAAGATTAGGTTTAGGTGTCGTCCCAAGACTCAAGAGAAGAATGCAACAGAGCATCTGGAGAATCCAGAGGAGTTTTGGAAATATGTAAATTGGTCTGATGACATCAGAATAGTTCTCTTAAAATAAAGAAAGTTACGTTTCCATTGGAAGCAGGTTGTGTGGAAACATTTTCAATATATTCATATTAAATGTTAATTAACACGTTAAAAAAAAAAGAGCAAAAACTCAAATGTGTTCAGTTATATAGTTTTAATCCAGCATTTAAAGATACAGTACATTTAAATACAGTTTGGCCCCCAGTTTCACTGCTGGCCCATAGATTCTTCCTCCAGCAATACTACACGCATCCAGGCCCATCAGAAACATAGGGAAGCCCCCCAGTCTAGGAATTCTTGACAATTTCATCACATGCAAACAGGCTTTAATAGTGACCGAGACCCTCTGCATTAGCATTAGTGATAGCATTAGCACCTGTAGATTAGCAGTGTCCCAACTCTAGCTCCTCCCAGGCCCACAGCGCAGTGTTTACTCAGCTCGCCGTGCTTCGGCTTGGACGACTGACCGGTATTTTTATGGGGTGACTCAGCGGCAGGGACAACATGGCCGTGTGCAGTAGAGGTAGGGCCTGAAAAACAGTGAAGCACTGCAAAGAAGCCAGCGGACAATAGTCGCTGTTTGTCATCCACTGTCGCAATACCGGCCTTTACAGAACTGATCTAGCTACACAAGGCGCCTGAACCAATCACGGAATGTTTCACTGTGTGCTATTAGTGTCACTGACCAATCATGGAGCGGTGTGGCTCAATCATCAGGCGTTCACGTGAATGATTTTGATCATATTGCTCTTCATCCAGTGAATTAAAGGGCCCATATGCAAAACTTTTGTAAACATTGGAGGCTAACCTACAAAGTATGCTCCTTCCTTGCTTTTGTGATGTCACTTTGGTGACGTCACTTTAGTGATGTCACAAAAACCAACCCATTTGCATTTATTGAGATATTCTCACCTATCCGGCCTACAGCGGCTATGAGGAGTGTCTCAGCTGGGCCTGCTTTTTGTTTATTTATTTATTTATTTAATCTAAGTAGAATACAGGGCAGCCAATCAGAACACGGCTCATTTACATATAGCCTTCTTAAAGCAACAGTAGCATCATCCGTTCCATAATTGTAAGTGATACCATCGATGAACATTGTTGTGTACACTGTTGAAAAAGTAGAAGTCGAGGAACCTTTGGAGGATCTTCATTTTGAACCTGTGGAGGAACCTCTTGAGGTTCCTCCACATTTTCAAATTGAAGAACCTCCAAATATTCTTTGAGGAACCTCTACGTTTTACAGTGTAGAAAGGAATTACGCCTATTTTTGGTAAATAAAGCCCAGCAGACATCAAAAGTGGAAATGTAGGAGACAGGCCCTGCACCAAAACACCTGATCCTCCAGATCAGCTGAGCGGGGGAAAGTGGGCGTGTCTGAGTAGGGCAACTACCCAACTTTGCTGGAGGCCCATGTAAGGAACTGCGGGTCTCTACACCCAATCAGATAGAATTCGACAGGATAAAAGAAAACAGGGAAACGCCACTGGAGCTGGGGTCAGGTCCTTAATCCTCCCAATTGCTAATGTACTGCTTGGCATATACTACCATCTGCAGAGAAGAGACACTATTTACAGCTTCTGAGAGATAAACAGCAGTGAATAACGTGGACATATGAGACACACAGAAATATTGGACAATAAAAAAAAAAAAACATCCACATGGCTCACATAGTGCAATGTAGCCTCTCTGTGAGCTCCTAACCCGTTATCAGTAGATCATTAGAAGCTATCGCTCAGCTAAACTTCAATCAACCGCAGCGTGCAATTGGCTGGAATCCAGTGCGGACGTCCTACAGTGGGATATTTAATGCTAATTTCCATCAGCAGATGTGAGGGAGGTGGGAAAACGGCACAGATATACCACTGTGACCCGCTGGCACCGGGTCAGGTTTGGTCACGTACGTACGCATGTCTGTCAGGGGTGTAGAACTCCAGTCCTGGAGGGCCTAACTTTGCAGGACGCTGACCCTTCAGGACTGGAGCTGTGCACCCCCTGATGCTTGTACTGAGTACATATATAAGGAAATCTGTGTCTCCATGGGAAAAAAAATGACCCAAGGTCAATACTCAGGTCACTGGATCCTTTAAACCTCTGGAATGTGGTTGGGATGAGTCGGAAATCTAGCTAATGCTGTATTTACACAATACAACAGCAGATGGAGGGTGGGAATCTTGGACAATTCATATTTTTGAACTGAGCTGTGATGTGATGAGCTGCCACCACCTCCAGCAGAAGGTTCCACCAAGCTCCCAGTTCTCCCAGTTGTTGCTGCGAGTCAGTGGTGGAATAAAGTGGCGTTTTAACAGAGAAATCCGTGTTTCCAATTTGATGGAAGCAAAGTCATTCAGAGTGGAAAAATTACAGAGTGGTGGTGAATGGAGTCTGACGCCTGGATTTCCAAAAGCCGGTTTTAGAAAATTTGGAAATCTGCTCTAAAGGAATTGTTAAAATCCATTCATGGAGGTGGAGGGAAATAGTTCCCAAACAATAGGTATGCTTTTCCCAGATCTGGCAACATTTCAACACCACTAACATTACAGGCTGCCACCACAGTCATGAAACCCAAAACCACTCAGAATGACTTTGCAACCACTGAAATTCGCAGAGCTTCAGTGGAATTTCCGCTTCAAGATGATTCATGTGTTTGAACCACAGGTGCACGGCTGCATGATGAGGCAAGGGACATGTTTTGGGGAGCACACCACCCGAACCAGCAAGCTTTGTCCACGGTGGTGATTAAGAGGCTTTGGCAGTTTTAGGCTATAGCTCGAGAAGCTGGTGGTGGTCAGTAACAGTGCGGAGGCTGGGCAGTGTGCTATGCTTCTAACGAGAAGGGGCATTTCTCTTATTTTGCCTCCTTATCGAGGATCCAGGGACGTTCGGTAAGGCAGGAGGCAAACTGCATGAAGGTGGGCTGGTGCACTGTTCTACTGTGCAGCGTGGCTTGCACAAATATCATCAATCATCTTTGTGGAGGAGTCAGAAACAGCTCACAGAGAAGAAACTACAGGCATGGCGCTCACCACGGGTGAGGTCTGTGAGCACATGTGGATCATGTCTCGGACAAAACACACAGTGCATATATAGGTACACGGGTATGCTTTTTATATTGCCCTATAATAGAGACTGAGAGCTTTGCCTCCGAGCGGCCGTTCAAGGCGCGTGCGCCTCTAGTAAGGCTTTGACCCGCTGGTGTAGCGGCTGACACACTTTCTGGTAGGCCTGCGGTGTGAGGTGGAGATAGTCGTATAGGTCCTGGTGGGAGATGGACCCGTCCGAGTGGACGAACCCAGGATCCACGTCGAGGAAGGAGGCGAAGGAGAGAGCCTCCAGCTCCGCCTGCACCAGCTCGTTCACTCTGGCGTTGCGCTCCCGCAGCGGGTTCGGACTCTTACCCCGGGGCAGGACACCCTGAAGGAAGAGGAGATCTCCTTTTAATAGACCGTCTAAACAGCTGCCTATAGCAGTTTAGCCCCGCCCACTACTCTAGACTACTTCCAGTCTTACACGGGAGAGCACCTTTGGGACCTTTTTTGTAGAGAATATGGTTCTAGGTAGCACCAGGACTTTTTTAGGACTATACAGGGTGGACCCTCATGGCCTGGTCGATGTAGTGCAGCATTAACAGTCCTAGCATGATGCTTTTACCCAGGCAGGGAATCGAACCCCAGTATGCTGCATGCAGCGCCTTCTACAGTTTATTGAAAACCAACTGACCAGTACAAGAACGTGAGCCTGAGGCAGCCGCTGGTTGATCACGTTAACGATGGCCATGATGCCTCCGCAAATCTGCTCAGGGGCGTGGCCATGATTGTTAGTCCCCACCCACAGCACCACCACCTGATAGTAGAGAAAGAAAAAGAGCCATAATGCTTAGCACTCAGAACAGTCCAGCATAACACACACACACACACACACACACACACACACACACACACACACACACACACACTACTCCTGGGGCTTCTACCTTGGGGTTGATGTGGTCCAGTTCCCCATTGGTCAGTCTCCACAGGACGTGCTGAGTCGCATCACCACCGATCCCGAAATTCAGCGTATGGAGAGGAGAGAACAGCTTCCTCCACACCTGCCAACACACACACACACACACACACACACACACACACACACACACACACACACAGTCAACCACCTGGAACACCATGGCAACCATCCAGCACAGCAAACACTTGGGCAAGCATTAAGCAGCAACTCCATAGCCACCCGCCACCTAATGACACTAAGCAACTCCATAGCAAAACCACAGCAACCACCAGGAACACCACCAGCAGTAACCACCACTAGCAACCACCAAGCAACTCTACATCATCCATCTAGCACCTAATAACACCCTGGCAACCACCTAGCAACTCCCAAGCAACCACCTGGAATACTACAGCAAGCATCTAGCACAGCAAACACTTGGGCAAGCTCTAAGCCACCACCTAATGACACCCCAGCAACCACCTAGGATACCATAGCAACTGCCTAGCTACCACTGAGAAATTCCATAGGACCAATCTTGCTACTCCTCAGCAAAACCATAGCAACCACCTGAAATACCATGGCAATCATCCAGCACAGACAACACTTGGACAAGCATTAAGCAGCATAACTCCATAACCGCCACCTAAGGACACCCCAGCAACCACCTAGCAACCACTAAGCAACTCCATAGAACCCATCTCACAACTCCATAGCAACCATCTAGCACAGCATCCACCAAGCAACCCATTCATACATCATTCATCTAGCAACACTACAGTAAACGGACTGTATGGACAAAAGTATTTGGACACCTGCTCATTTATTGTTTGATCTACTGTGCAGGGAAGGAGGCGGCTTTCTGCTGGAGTTTAGAGGAGCATTGCTGTGAGGATTTGATTGCACTCACCAACAAGCACATTACTGAGGTCAGCAGGGGGCTGAAAGGGAACCTCAACTCCGGCTTACCTCAAACTCGTGCAGCAGTTGGACGAGAGAGTCTCCGACGAAAAGAACTTCCGGTTCCTTCCCTTTGCTGTCAGACACGAAGCGATGATGCTGGGGGGGAGCGAAGGAATCGGTTACCATGGAGGTTATAAAGAAATACAGCATCCAGACGGAGTAGCTGAACTCACCATGGACATCCATCGTCCATCACCCTGGACGTCCTCACAGGGAGTGGGTGCGGCCGCAGGGTTCGAATCTCCGCTGCTCATTACGGTCACTCTGATGATGGAAGGGAGACAAGGTCAATGATACTGGTCTCCATATAGACCAGAAGACAGCATGATGGACCAGGTCAACATGGAGCAGGAGGTCAAACATGCAGACTGAGTCAAGGGGGGCTCGAAGAATACGCAAGCACTCACCCACTGCTGGGGTTACACTAAATTTAGTGGACTTGAATGGTTAAACCTGACCATTAGGGTCTAACTTCCCATTCCACCTTAAATCCTGCAGCAGGGCGCCAGGCGTGGCCGCCCACCAGTACGCAACCGCTGCACCATTTAAGGTGGACCAGGAAATGCGACCAGAACCAGAACCAGGAGAATAAGACTCCCGACTTCGCCTTAACCACGAAGACAGCCGCGCCGAATGAATAACAACTCATATAAGAAGCAGAAAACGCCATTATTGACCAGTAACGTGGGCAGCAGCCAGTCCGGCTACAGCTAGGAGTGCTTAGCCACATCGGCTAACGCGCCAGAGCAGGAGTGAGCTTTTATTAGGTTTCAGGGCGCAGTTGCTTCGTTCAAGCCACGCTTTACACTGCAGAGCTTCTTCTCGCTTTGCTGGATGATCGAGTCCAGCGACAACACCAACAAACACGCCGTAAATCGTCCTTACCTGTGGCTAGTGCTAACTACCGCTAACTACGGAGCCCCGGCTCTGCAGCGCACACAGTGACGTAGCGAGGGCGGCTGTCCAGGCAGCTCCAGCCGAGCGCAGAGTTCCCGGAGTGGAGCGCTTATATTATTATAAGGAGGATTATTATTATTATTGTTAAATTAATATGAATTAATATGTACACCAAAAATACAGCAAATATATATACTTTAGATACAAAACACAAAGCATCATTAACTTCAGAAAATTATTTTAGCTAACTCTTATGAAAGTTTCTGTATTTCTGATCATACAGTGTGAGAGAAATGGATTTATCTTTAATGGATTTGGTAAATATGTACAGATCATAAAATATACTAATAATGTTTTTATTTCAAATGCATATAGAATACTATTTACTACTATTTCATTTACACTTGAGTACCACTGCAATTATTTTTTGTTGTTGTTTAACATTACTACTACTACTACTAATAATAATAATAATGATAATAAAAATCATACATACATACAAAAAACTATCTAGTATTTTTGCAATTTAATAATAATAATAATTATTTACTACTACTTCTACTATTACTACTACTAATAAGCATAATCATATACATAATCATACACAGCAGAAAAATGTGTAATATTACTCCCAGTATTATAATTACACTACAATAATATTAATAATAATAATAATAATAATAATACATATATTATTATAATAAATATGATTTACTACTAATTCTACTGACAATAATAATAAGCATAATCATATACATAATCATAATAATCATGCACAGCAGACAAATGTGTGTGTAATATTACTCCCAGTATTATCATTACACTATCATAATAATATTAATAATAATACATACATACATATGTATATTATTATTATTATTATTATTATTATTATTTACTACTACTTCTGCTACTACTACTAATAAGCATAATCATGTACATAATCATAAATATCAAAAAATGTGTGTGTAATATTGCTCCCAGTGTTATCATTACACTATCATAATAACAATAATCTTAATAATAATTATTCATATATATTATTATAATTATTATTATGTACTACTACTTCTACTACTAATAATAATAAGCATAATCATATACATAATCATAATAATACATATAAAATGTGTGTGTAATATTGCTCCCAGTGTTATCATTACACTATCATAATAATAATAATAATAATAATAATTCTCCATTCTCCAGTGAAATACACTGCTGGAAGTGACAATCTAACCACACATGAAATCTCAATGTCTGTATGATTATTAACTTTCTGCCATTATTAGATTCAGTATATACATATTTCTATTTAAGGATTTTAATTAGCATATATTAGAGATACACAGCGTCCTCGGAATGCTGTCGGTAGTAGTATACTACTGTCCAGGTGTGTGAAAACGTGCTCTTCATAATTAATACAATCTGAACATTCAATTAAATGAAACCAGAGGCCTGACAGACCACCAGAGAGGACCACCTGCTCCTCACCCCAGCCAGCGGACAGAGGTCCAGCTGATGCGCGCGGACCGTCAGGTTGCCTAGCAACGCGCTATTCAGCTACACACCGGAGCGGACGGCCGGCCAGCGTTAGCCACCAAACCCCGCTACACTAAACACGGACTGTGGTCAAATCCAGCGTTTTGAACGACTGACAGGGCAGAAACACTTCAGCAGCGGTGGTATAGCCATATTATCACCACATATTGCATTATTATGGTGTAACAGCCAGCGTTACATTAACGGTAGATAGCTAGCTACTAGCTACTAGCTAACTGCTAACGCTAGCTGTGTGGCGAAACCATTCGACAGTTAAAGCTCCTTCATATTTATACCTAAGAACGTTTAAATTAGTATAACTGAGCTTCTAACTAGTTAATAATTCTATTAATTTGATCAAATGTTGTGTTTGCTGTGAATTTAGGAGCTGGCTGTTAGTATAGCCAGCGCTAGGAAGCTAGCTAGCTACTATAGCTAGTTAACGATAGCTGCACAGCTAGTGCTAGCGAGCTGCTAGCCTCCGCCGGAGCTCGTTTGTGAGGTTGCTGTAAACACTTTACAGTAATTACACTGCTTAGAGATTAAATAACAGACTGAACAATTAAAAATGTGATTTTTTAATGAAGGGTTTTGGTTCCTAAGGTGTTTAATGCACTTTTTATAAACTATTTCTCGTGTTTTCCAGTGAAATACGCCGGTGGAAGTGAGCTTTCACCCATACAGGACATTTCACTGCTTGTATGAGTATTAATGTACCACTATCAGCCAATATTACACAAAGAAATGTGTGTAAATCGTGTTAAATAAGAAGTTTAGATAATGTATTATGGATATACAATGTTATTGGAATTATATCTGTATCAGCAGGTGTTTCTTGTGCTTACAAAGTAGTATTGCAATATATTATACAGTATAAAAAGTATTTGACTTCCTTATATTCTTTGCATAGAACATAATATATTCCATTATAGAACATTTTTGTATTAATTCATCGTGTTTTCCAGTAGAATACGCTGGTGGAAGTGAGCTTTCACTCATACAGGACATTTCACTGCTTGTATGAGTATTAATGTACCCCTATCAGCCATTATTAGGTAAAGAAATATGCCTAAATTGTATTAAAAAAGGTATTGATGGGCAGAAATTAAGATTCACGACTGGCTGTGTCACATTTTGTGTAGATATTGGCAGAGTCCGATACCCCAGCAGTCCGATACCGTGTTAATTCCCAGACCTCTTAATTCTTAGACCTCAGGCCAGTTTTGCATGAATCTTTGGTAGTTTGACCTAGGGTTGGGCGATATGGTAGGATTATTATATCATGACATTTAAAGACATTTTTTATGATACTTGATATTTAGCATGATGCTTGTAATCACAGACTAAATGCATTAGTAGCGACAGATTCTTGAAAAAACAACTAATCAGATCCAGTTTTTAATGCAGTGATTTTTATTCAGCATCTGCTGCTCCTCGTCTAATTAACCCAGGCTATTTACACTGTTGGTAATGAAATGTGCAACTGATCAGTGTTTATTAAATATCATCATTTTGCCCAGCTCTAGTTTGATGTAACCTTATTTGTCTAAAAGTACCAAAGAATTATAAGAGACAGTAGTTTATGTGTTTTGCACTCAGACTCTTCAACTATTCAATCAGTTCTCAAGCCATCCCCTTTTTTTCACTTCCTTAGCATCCTCACTATGAGCCACAATGCCCTCAACGTCTTCAGCAACCACGTCAAGGCCAAAGCCAAAGCCAAGATCACGCCCTGCACTACAGATGTTTCCACACCTACCAGCAGCTGAGTTTGCAGGAGCACAAAGACAGGAGTGCTGCACCCCTCCTCAAAAGACCAAACGGCTCAAAACTAGGAAGGAACGGAATCAAATTCGAGGGCCGTACATCAGCAGTTTCTTCCAAAGTCACGGTAAAAGAGGAAGCCAGGACAAGGCGCAGAGTTGCGGCTGTCAGGAATCCCACTCCGGTCATTTCCGCAACCGTCCCAGAAAAGATAAACCTGTTGCTAAGCCGTTTCTTCCTCGGAGGCCGAGTATCATCACTGATGGTCGCCTCACGTCTATGAAAGGCCTCTTCAGCCATGAGGTGAGGTCTGTGGATATTGAGAGACTGGTGGCGGACCGAAGGAGTCGCAATCAGGGTGAAAACCACCAAGTAGAGGCCCCTGCGAGTAACTCCCCGCCATGTCAGTCACCCTCACCTTTTAGTCTTAGGCCTGAGATTTCTAGGTGTGTACAAGGAGACCAAAAAAGTCCTAAGAAGTCAAAGAGGTCAAGAAACGAGCTGACTTCAAAGCAGACTGATCATTTTAAGGGTAACGCAGAAGAACATGCTGAAGAACATTCTACGCAAGCCTGCAAGGAAGCTGTTGAGCGGGTTGTAGGGTCGAGACGCAAGTCTAATAAAAAAGAGACCGAACACACTGTTCCGTCTTCGGCAGAAAGCGAAGATCTCTTTCAGTCCTTTTCAACTCCTGACAAAGCCAACAAGAGTGACCCTCCTGTCCCTCCAAGAGAGCAACAAGAAGAGCAAGCAAGTACGACGACAACTGCCATGGATCAGCAGCAAGGATCTCACCACACCCTGACAAGGTCTTCACAGCCGGACTCTGCAGTACGCAGTGGTTCCCCACCTGCTCTGGCAGTTAAGGGTCAGCAGAAGAAGCCTGGAGCTCAGACTACACGCGAGGCAGTAGGTAGGCTGGCAGCTCGTCTTTGCCAGACTCTACGCTCCCCTCCCTCGCGACGACGCTGCCCCCTGCTGACCGAGTGCATAGAGGTGCTACAGCAGACCCTGGAGGAGAGGAACAGCCAGTCTAGGCTACACTTACAGCCCAGTGCAGAACTGCTAGTTGTTTCCCAAGCCGCAGAACAAGCGAGCTCCAGCTCAGAGCAGAGATATGGAGATAGCACAACCATGCAGTTCAGCTTTTTAGGGGGATATGAAGGTGGTCAGCAGAGTGGGAGTCCCGAAATATGGGCAGGTGAGTATTATTAGAATACAGTGAGTATCCAGCTTAAAAAAAGTAGCAGAACCACCAACATGGTAGTGACCAGGTAGTGTGTGTGTGGAGTGCTGGGGTTTTTACACTCATCTGCCTATAAAAAAAACCCAACCAGGAGTGGTCCTGTGTCAGAAACTAGGGATGGCATGATACCACTTTTTTAAATATCCAGTGCCGATACCGATACTGCCACCGTGAGTATCTGACGATGCCAATAGCAATCCAATATCGTATTTTTCCTTCTCTTAACCCGCAGACCCCAGGCAATTTTGCATGATTTTCTGATAGTTTGACATAACTTTATTTGCCTAAAAATCCCAAAGAAATGATAAAAGACAGTCACAGTTGCCAGATGTTATTATTTCCAGAAGATTCTATGCTGACTGTCTAAATTTGAGATATTAGAATTTGGATATTTGCGCCAATTTGACCATGTTTTGATCCTAAATTTACTTCAGTTGGAGGCATTGCTTGTGAGAACATAAACACATGGTTGTTATAATAGGTGTATCTGTAAGTTACACTGATGATGAGTTATAAAGCCTGGCATAATGGCATGTAGGCTTGAACCAAGAGTTTATGTGATCATTTTGGGTGGATCGGATTGAATCGGCTCGGATTATACTTTATTTGGCCAACCTATCTAACCAATACAGATACTGGGTATCGAAACAGCGCATCCTTATCAAAAACCATTGCTGAAAGGCTAGAAGACAACTTACACAGACTGTATATGGAAAAAATAGAGAAGATCCAATTTCTCACAGTACGCATACAAGACATACCAACAAGGCAGGTGTGTCTAATACAGGGCCCAATAAGCGTACGCATTATGTGAGAATGTAAGCGGAGCTGTCCCACTGTTCCACTGATGGTTGAGAGTGGAAAGTGGCTGATCCATTGTGCAGCAACAGATGGTCTACAGTCAGTAATTGTTAACCTATAAGGTGCACCTGTATGGTAAGTGCACCAGATGGCAGGTGGTTTGTTTTTACAGATTTGTATTATATGTGTCTTATGGTCGTTTTTTGTCCCCATAATAATGTGATTTAATGTCTGTGTTTTAGATAATAGCTCACAGAGAGAATTTGTCAGAGCGGATGTTTCTCAAGACATCAAAAGAGGGACAGTCGATGGGAAGAGGAGGCCTCAAACGTGGATGTTGTACTCACCTCAGGATTTCCTCACCAAGCTGCGGTCACCTTGTGAAGATATGGTACTTGCAGTACTTTTTTCTGCATGCACTGTAAACTGCACACACACAGTAAACAGTAAGCTGAATGAATCAGTGTATCATTCCTTTTCTCATATTCTGCTGAGAATCCAAAATCTGTATGTCTATATTTTCCAAGGGAAAGCGCCAGGCCCCAACTTCAGTGCACCAGCTAACAGATGTGGCCAATGTAAGGACTTTTCTCAAGAACAAATTTACAAAATTCTTCGGAAGATATTAAGGAATGAGGCACTAATTTGTTTGTTTGTTTGATCCATCTGCAGCTGGACCAGTGGAATGTAAGAGTACCGCTTTCAGAGTCCCTTCGAGCGAATCATCTCCACAACCCACTACAGGAAGTCTCTCTCCTCCAAGCCTGCACTGGGATTGAAACACCCACCCCATATTCCTACAGCTGTGAAGCCGTGTCTACTGAGCCCTGTTTCCTGAAGCCACAGAAGCAAGCAAAACTGTCTCTCTGTGAAAACACTGTGCGAGAAATCACTGAGCTGCTTGACCTGTGGAGCAGTGACCCTGATTTAGCTTTCTTGTTTCAAGAAAATGAGAGGAGAAGCCATACGCCCTCCGCGCTCTCTACAGTGTTGAAGGCCTCGTCTCCTCGCCAGCAAATGGAGAGTGCCAGAGGAAGACCATTTTTTGGTGCGCTCTCCGCCGGTTCAGCATTCTTTCCTCCCGAGGGGTTTTCCTACAAGCCTTACTATCGCTTCCCACATCCGCCCCACTGCACCAACAGGTCGGAGAGGTCAGAGAGTTCTAGTGTAACTGCGTTTAATCACTCGGACCTCAAGGATTTGGGTCTTTCTCCATCCTTACTCTTGAAAACCCCTTATTTCCGTTTTTCGCTGTAAAGCTTGTCTGTAGAGCTTGTCTTTATCATAGGGTCATTTGTATTTTAGGTTGCTAATATACTGATTTATGTAAAGGTCAGTGTATGACTGTGAGAGCCACCACAGATCCTGCAGATGCTTCACAAGTGTCTTCATCGTTTATTACAGACCAAGTCATCTGTTTTATTTTGTATGTTTATAGCGCTGTATTCTTGACTTAACTCAAACTATTAGAATTTATCTTACAGCTTTCTGGCTTTGGGCACCCTGGTCAATCTTTCTGTGAGTACAAGAGGACCTCATTTGCAAAAGTCATTAAGTCAAATTTGGGAGCTCTACATGTTCAGTACTAGAACACCCCCTCATCAGCTTGTAAACACTTTTTTTTGTAGCAGCTCTTTCAGTCTTTCAGTTCTTGTTTGGAGCTGAATATCCGTCCCCTATTCCTTGCAAAAGGCTTCTAGTGAGATTCTGTGAGATTTCATAGATGTAACCAAATCAATTCTACACCCTACCCTGTGCCACTGGCTGCAGCACAACCCCAAGTCATAATCCAGCCACCCTCATGATTAACAGTTGGCGAGGTGTTCTCGTCATAAGAGCCTGCAACCCTTTTTTTTTTTTACCGCCCAAGCCTTCCTCAAAACTCTTGGGGTGTCCAAACATTTGCTTGGTGCTCCTCTCGTTTTATTCAAAAAAAATAAAAAATAACTAGCTATACAATAACAGCTGTCCCAGATTTTGGTCAAATCAAGGGTGCCCAAACTTTTGCATGCCACCGTACATATGTACATCTGTTTACCTGACTGATTTAGAGGCAGGCTGTGTCAACTCTTGTTCTGCTACAGATGCTGAGCATCCAGTGAGCATTTTCTCCAGAAAAGCAGTGGCTTTGGCAGCAGGATCTGTGGTGGGCTGTGTTAGACCTCAGTGATAGGGAAACCTCAGAATCTCAACGTGGGCTTGCCTGTAAGTACCGTGTGAATGTGACCACTCAGTTTGACCCCATCACAATTATGTGCTGAGCTGGTTCTCCTGTGTGTGGAGTACTGTGATAGCAAACTGGCCTTCAGGACGTAGCGTTTGAATGATTTTCAACCTTTTAACATGAGCTGATATCAAAGTAGAGGAGAATTTTTTTTGGTTTTGTCTCTTTTTTTTATTTGTTTTCATTGACCTCATTTCCCAAGATTTGTTTCGTTTATTATATTATTAATTTTATCAAGCGCTTGAGATTGATAAGGCTCAAAATGCAGACAAAGAGACTCATCAGATGTGTCTTCTATGTGCAATTAAATCTGAAGATGTCCTTTCAAATTTTACGTGTCTCTTTTGCAGCCTTATTTACACGTTCCTTCATTTGTTCTCGGAGTCTGCAGAAGGTAGGAGACCGGGCTTCAATAGGCCGAACCGGTCAGGGCATAAGATAATGCGTCTCCTCGTCCATGTGTGGCTCGTTCACTAAATATTCCCTCTCTTCCGCACCGGAAGCGTCGCTCTCCTCTCCCGTCTGCACATCAGCCTCCACCGGTTCTTCTTTCTCTTGTCTCGTGCTGCTGCCGCTCCTCAACGCCTTCTTGAGCTGCTTCCAGAACAGCTCCTGTGCTTTGGTGGGATCTGTGCAGTCTGGCCCTGGCCACTGAAGGTAGGTCTTTTTCAGCATGACTTTCCTCATGCGGTGGTAGGTGGACAGCTGCCGCTCGGGGATGGCCTCCAGAAAAACAAGCAAGAGCACGTCCTGCATTTCATGGAAGAGGCGGTAGCTGGCCAGTTGGATCTCCAGGGAGCACCACTCACTGCGAAGGTAGTTCTGACTGACCACACACACCGTCTTGCGACTGTTGTAGACCGCCGCCACGATGTTGTCCACGATGTTGCGGCCCGGCTCGAAGTCTCGGTGGTGAAGGCACAGGCGGAATAGAGACCCGTTGCCTTCCAGGTTCGGGAGAAGCTGCTCCATCACCCAGTCCTCGTCTGCCGAGTTGTAAGAAATGAAAGCATCGTAAATGCATTTCTCCTCTTGTTCCCGGAGACGACGCCACTGTTCCCCGAACCAAGACCGGAAGACGTAGTAGCCGTACTTGCATTTCCAGTAAAGCTTGACGTAAAGCAGCGGAATAAGCGTCAGCATAGCGGTTACTGTATAGGTTGAGGCGAACAAGTACATTTCAAGTTTGTAGTAACAGACATTGGTGTCAAAGTTGTAAAAATTTGACCCTCTGAGGTCCTGGCAGGTCAGGTTGTACAGATACACAAGCTGAACCTTCTGGTTGTTCTTCGTCCAGTTCTGGAGCTCTCTATTGAGGCAGTTGCAGCTGAGTGGAGAGTTTCGCACATCTAGGAACTGTAGATTAGTTAGATTGTTCAGAAGGCCCACATCTAGAGTCTGCATAGCGTTACGGTTCAGTTTGAGCGTTTTTAGCGCTGTCAGATTGCTGAACACCTCTTCTAAAAAGGACTCGATGCCCATGTTCTCAACCTGCAGTGTCTCAAGCTTGCGGAGGTTTTTGAAAATGCCTGGCATGAGCTTCGTCACACCAACGCACGAGTTGTCTAGCGTTAGAAACTTCAAGTTTTTCAGGTCGTCAAACGTGTCAGTGCTGAAGTAAGAGATATGATTGTTGCTAAGGTATAAGCGTTTTAGGGAGGTAAGGCCCTGGAAGAATTTATGAGGTAATAAGCTTATGCCAGATGGCAGCTGTGCATCTAATTTAAGGTCTGTAAGCTTCGTCAGGTTGACAAATGGAGAGTGTCTACGTTCCTTGAAATAGTGGATGTAATTCCCGTGCAAATCCAACACTTTTAGTGTGGCGTGAAGCCTTCCAAGCAGTTGACCTTCAATCTCTGCAAGATGGTTGCGGTCCAAATAAAGGTTGGCCAAGCTGTCCAGCCCATTAAATGCTTTGGGCTTCAAGTGCGCGATCTTGTTCCCGCCTAAATCTAGAATGGTCAGCTTTTTCAGGGAGTGGAAGGTGTCGTCGAAGATGACCGCAATTTGATTGTTGCGCAGGATTAGTCTCTTCAGGCTGTGGAGGTCTTCGAAGCTCTCAGCGTAGAGATCGCTCAGAAGGTTGTTGTCCAGACGGAGGAAAACCAGTTCTCGAAGTCCGCTCAGCGCTTTGTGGTCCAGATACGCAATGATGTTGATGTTGAGCTGAAGAGTTGTTAGTTTGGGCACATGACTGAAAGCGTTGGCGCTGACGTAGAGAATCCGGTTGTAGCGGTAGCTCAGCTCTGTCAGGTTGGGAAACGTCAGGCCGTCGGCCTTGTTGCAGCTTCGGAGTTTGGTGAGGTGGTTATGTTCGACTTTGAGCTTCTTCACATTCCCTTGTCCTGCAAGGAACTCCAAACATCCAGCGCTCTTCAGATCATTGAGTGAGATGTCCAGGGAATAGGTGATGCGAGGGCAATAAGACAGCGTGGAGTTGTTCAGAGTTTTGATATCATTGCTAGTAAGGACCATGTTTTTAATGGGTTTGCTTGGATAGTGTGACAGGCGTCTACACAGCGAAACCAGCAATTTGGGATCTTTCAATCCCAAACCAGAGAAGTCTATATTCCAGGGTGGCACCTTGGTGTAGTTGGGGTAGAGGAGTTTTATTATAGAGACATTGGTGGACCACAGTCGCAGGTATGTGATGTTTCTCATGTTCAGATGACGAAACGCACTAGTCGAGAGAAACTTGTTATAGGAGAGGTCCAGCACTTTGACAGTTCTCAGGAACTCTTTGCTACTTGTCAATGTGCTCAGATTGTTGTTGCCAAGGTAAAGGGTGGCAAGCGACTGAGGGAGACTGGCCGAGACATTCAAAGAAGTCAACCTGTTGAAGGAAAGGTCCAGTTTGATCAGTTTTGACAGGTGTGCTATAGAATGCACCACTGCTGAGAAACTGATCAGCTTGTTTCTACGTAGGTCCAGAATCTTCAAGCTGGTCAAGTCCGAAAATTGGTCCGAAGAGAGATTGGCTAGTTTGTTGTCAGCCAGAAGCAGTTCGGTGAGGTTATGGAGGCCTCGGAAGAGAGAAGGATTGAGATAGGATATGTTGTTGCTGGACAAGTTCAGGGTTTGAAGGTTCACTAGGTTAACGAAGGCGTCCTTGTCAATTTGCCTCATGAAGTTATTGTTCAGTGCCAGAATCTGAAGTTTTGGCAGATGACTGAAGCTTCTGGAAGGAACATGTGGCAGTTTGCAGTAAGAGATGGTTATGTTTGTCGCAGAGGGCAGCAAGTCGGCCACTATGGCATAGACTGTTGTTGCTTGACGTTTAGTGCATCCGAAGATGGTGTGGTTGGAGTTTGTGCTTTCTATGCAGTTCCTGAAACTGTACGTCAAGCAAAGCCGAAAGAACGAGGTGAAGATGGCCACCAAGATTAGTTCACGATACATAAGCGGTGCCATAATACTCAGAGAGCCGCCACCCTCACGTCACTTGGGCATGTCTTACTGATGAGCTTCTCCTCTCACAAAAGTAGGCTTGAACAGGCTTTGGATTTGTAGGCTTTGTGTTTCTTGGAGCCTGAAAAGAAATACACAAAAGAAAAGTGTCAATCAGTGAGAATGTTTATGGGCACACATAAAATACAGTTACTGTCAGATCTCAGCTGTCATCTGATTAATCAGGAGGTCATATGCTAGCTTATACTGGTGTGGTGCTGGTAGACCAGTATACCAGAATTCAGAGCATAACAAATGCTAGTTTATGCTAGCCCGATGCTGGTGTGGTGATGGGTGACCAACAAACCAGTGTTCAAAACATCACAAATGCTGGTTTGATGCTGGTGTGGTGATGGGTGACCAACAAACCAGTGTTCAAAACACCACTAATGCTGGTTTGATGCTGGTGGGGTGATGGTTGACCAGCATGCCAGTGTTCAAAACACCACACTTGCTGGTGTGGTGATGTTGACCAACAGACCAGTGTTCAAAACACCACACTTGCTGGTTTGATGCTGGTGGGGTGATGGTTGACTAGCATGCCAGTGTTCAAAACACCTCAAATGCTGGTTTGATGCTGGTGTGGTGATGGTTGACCAGCATACCAGTGATCAAAACATCACAAATGCTGGTTTGATGCTGGTGTGGTGATGGGTGACCAACAAACCAGGGTTCAAAACACCTCAAATGCTGGTTTGATGCTGGTGTGGTGATGGGTGACCAACAAACCAGGGTTCAAAACACCACACTTGCTGGTTTGATGCTGGTGTGGTGATGGTTAACCAGCATGCCAGTGTTCAAAACACCACACTTGCTGGTTTGATGCTGGTGTGGTGATGTTGACCAACAAACCAGTGTTCAAAACACCACTAATGCTGGTTTGATGCTGGTGTGGTGATGGTTAACCAGCATGCCAGTGTTCAAAACACCACACTTGCTGGTTTGATGCTGGTGTGGTGATGTTGACCAACAAACCAGTGTTCAAAACACCACTAATGCTGGTTTGATGCTGGTGTGGTGATGGTTGACCAACAAACCAGTGATTAAAACACAATTAATTCTGGTTTATGCTGGTGATCAGTGGATCATCTTTCATTGCTATTGTCCAACATTCAGCATGACACACACTCTCTACTTCTGTATTTCTCTTCTCTTCTCCCTAACAGCTTTTTTCAATACTCAGGATTATGGTTCCTTTTTAAAAACTAGAAAAAAAACCCTCTCTGACGATGTTGACCTCAGGGGTCATCAACTCAGATAATAAGAAGAGCTAATTGGTCTCATTTTAGCACAAATCAGCCCACAGTGGGAGCTACAGCATGCAATAGTGTGAGAGAGGGAGTGTGCTGTGATTTATTTGAAGGAGCCGAAGGCATCAAGCGGTCTGGCTCGCTTTGCTGGTGGTCAACTGGGCCATGTTTTGCACTGTGGACTGCACTCCACCTTTTTCTGTCCGACAGTGTTGGTGTCCAAAAGTTTTCAGACCTAATCTAATGTAGTCAAGTCAGCGTATGAGTGATACAGCTTCAGCGTGAAGTAGCTGTGCTGTTAGAACGTTTCTCAGCCAATCAGATTGTGAGGTCAGAACTTACTTGTATAATGAGTCTCTCAACATTCGCTGTCTAGTTGTAGTTTGTAATTTGCAGTTTGAGCTTGGCAGTGGAATGGCATTCGTTTGTATCGTTGGCTTGCTAGCTAGCTAGCTGCATGTGCCTAATGTGTCTTACCCTAATGTCTGTGTTGCCATGTGTCCCTGCTAGCTAGCTGGCTAACAGAGTAGTAAACCAGATAGCTAACATTACTGCTGGCATGCTAAACAGTTTTTGTTGCAACCCTAATCCCTCTGCAACTCAACTTTAGACAATAGGTGGCTCAAATGACAGATATGGAAGACAGCAGGCTGGCTAACAGCTCAGATTAGCAAGGCAGGCTATATCATAGGGTGACCAGACTTCCATTCAGTACATAATGTTGGGATTAGATAAATGAGTTGGGGATGATAAGGTAGGGTGGTGACCCTCCAACATCCTGACCTCGCTAACAGCTATACTCATCACGGAGTGCAATCCTGACCTCCAAACTCTAGTAGAAACCCCTCCTTTACTGCGCAGTAGACAGTTACTCCAACAGAAGCAGGATCAGCTCTTTAATACCCTTGATTTTAGAAGAAGCAGTGAACGAGCAGGTGTCCCAATACTTTTGTCCGTGTAGTGTGTGTTAACAGCTGCTTTGTAAAGGTGGTTTTCAGGTACTCGTCTGCAAACAGCAACCAGTACTTGTAGCCTATAAAATGTTCGGTTTCAGCTCGAATGCTGGTCATTTCGGACCTGTCCGTTAAATCACTGTTAACTTCCGTTGTTAATCCCATCAGATCAAAGCCCTGATTTGCTGATTTTGCTGAACGTACCTGAGCTATAATTGAACACGTTTCTGATTCTTTTATGGATTCACTGAGAAGTTAAGGCTCATTTGCATGTGAGTTCTTGTATTGGTGAACTTTACAGGACTTTTAGGACAAACAAAGATTTTCTTACCTGTCTTAAACCAAAGCAGTACTCAGGTAAGTCCTGTAGTCGGAACAGCTCGGCCTGTCTTTCTGTCTGGGTGAGTGTGTGTTTCTCTTTCCCTGGTCTTGTCAACACTCCCAGTTCAACAAAAAGCTCTTTTCACCAGAACAGAAAGAGGAATTAAAACAGAGATCAGGATATTTGCACATGGTTTCGTCGCTGTGTTATCCCGACACTGACACACGAGGAGGTGGATGCAAAACATGTTTTATTGAAATCGCTAAACATTTAATACAGTTAATACATATGTCATAATAAGAAAAAGAATAATAATAATAATGATTATAGCAATGATAACAGCATAACTAGCGCTCATACAGTAATAATGAGTGTGGTGAAGAGCACTGTTGGAGTTGACCGTGACCACGGCTGTTGGTCTAGTTCTACAGCGGATCTGGTAGAAAAGGAGAAACCACTGGCTGCTTCCCCACCACTTTAGCTTTGGTCAATCACTGGAAGCGTGTTCGCGACCTGTTGGATGTCAACATCAACTGAAACAGCCAATCAGATATTTTGACACTGATATTTCTGGCCAAATAATGTGGCTAATTAGCAGAACAATTATAATGCTAATTAGCAGAACAGTTTATTCCAGGGCCTTGACCTTAGAGGCAGCACAAAAAAGCTGTTTCTGTCTATAAAAAGTTTCTGTCTATATCAGTTATTAGAAGGTAATAATGTACAACCCACAAGTAGGCACTGCACTTCATATGTCAATCACCTAATTAAACCCATCAGTAATTAGTTTTTTCTGTCTTAACAGCTGATTTCAGTTCATTTGCGCCTTCACCATTGTGTACTGAGAACACATCAGCCAACAGACCCCTGTGCCGGCCTACCCACCCTGAGGAAGCATGGCCAATTGTGCTCTCTCAGGCTCCGGCTGCTGATGGCAAAGCAAATAATAGTGTCTTTGAGGAAAGGTGTTCAGATACCAATACGTACGCCTCCAACAGCCAATCACAACACTGGTATTTTCAAGAATGTCAGTTTAATCCAAATAATTGTGCTTAGTTGCTGGTTACCGGTTAACAGTTTCAGCAGGAAATCCCACTCATAGGTGACTAAACCAATCATTAATAAACCCATAGCGATGTCTGGGCTACCAACTTTTAAATGTTTAGATTTGGTCAGATTCAGGTTGGTCAAGTCCAGGTGGTTTCTTGGGGAGGGGTGGGTATTTTTGGGGTGATATGTTTTTTTTTAATTTATTTTACAGGATTCACTCATATACACTCACTACTACGAGTCCTAGTCCTGCTATTGTTTGCTGCTAGCCATAAGCCATTATATAATATATATATATATATATATAATAAATGATATATACATTCATCGCCACGCCCACCCTGGAATTCTAAAGCCGGCCTTATACGTTACTCTGTGACCGCAACACCAAAGATCACCTGCAATAATACAACTATATCTATTCATAACTGGTTATTATACATCCATAAGTCCGAATATAGAATCCTTTTCTTCATCGTACAGCCACAGCTGGTTCTTCTCATTCTGAGCTCCTGACCCATCAGCCCCTCATCTTCTGCTCTCGGGCCATCTGGCAGATTCCACACAGTGGGCAGCAGACCATCACGATCCAGTCATCACAGATAGAGCCCTGAGGAAACACATCATTTACAGTCATTTGCATGTTCTGGACGTGACTGGTGATGTACTGTACATCTCAGTATTCTGTAACTCATTCTGTACATCTTGAGTTTTTCTGAGGTTTGGTAGGTTAGACCAGACGCTTGCTGGATTCTAATGAATGTCAGTCATTTCAACTTAAAATGATACATCAGCTAACTGATGATGAAACACTGAAGATTACCCAGCCCTACCTTCTCAGTTCAGTCAGAAGTTCTCCAAACATTCTTAATACTGATTTACAGTGCATTTATTCCCATTTTTCCCGACCCAGTTGGCCAGCTGTGGACTGCGACCGCACCACCAGGTTGTAATCCATTGATCTTTTTATGTTGGTGTGAAGATTTTAATAGTTAACAGTGTTTAATACTACTGTAATGCTCTTATTGGTGCAGTGCACTGTGCTTGTCTGGGCTGTCAACTTATCTCCACTGACCCACCCCAAACAATTAAACGCAGTACGTGATCGTGGCTACGGGCTTACATTGATGCGGTATTTGTCACGGATGCTGGTCCTCAGAGCGATCATGGCTCCAGGTAGGAAGGGCAGACAGCAGGAGTCCCCATGGTCCTGTGCAACCTGACAGCCCAGGATACATGGGATAAACGTCCCACAGAGACCTGTTGGGGACAGCAGTGTCAGAGCAGCCACATGTTCATTAATGTTGGCTTTTAGGGCAGGGCTAGTGGTGTATGGGCGATATGGTCAAAATAACAAAAACTAAAAACATCAGCAGCGACAGATTCTTATAAACTACTATTCATATCTTCTCCTGTACTGATTAACTAATTAACCCAGTCTAATTACACTGTTAGTAATGAAACCTGCAGCTGATCAGTGTTTATTCAGCACTAACATTCCCTTCCATGTGCTTAGAAAAGCTTTTTATCACAATCTGATAAAATATCGTCACATTGCCCAGCTCTACTAGCTCCACTGATCACCTTTGGGATGAGTTAGAGTGATGAATTTCCACTGATCACCTTTGGGATGAGTTAGAGTGATGAATTTCCACTGATCACTTTTTGGATGAGTTGGAGTGATCTAGCTCCACTGATCACCTTTGGGATGAGTTCGCCTGATCTAGCTCCACGGATCACCTTTGGGATGAGTTGGAGTGATCTAGCTCCACTGGTCACTTTTGGGATGAGTTGGAGTGATCTAGCTCCACTGATCACCTTTGGGATGAGTTCGCTTGATCTAGCTCCACGGATCACCTTTGGGATGAGTTCGCTTGATCTAGCTCCACGGATCACCTTTGGGATGAGTTGGAGTGATCTAGCTCCACTGGTCACTTTTGGGATGAGTTGGAGTGATCTAGCTCCACTGATCACCTTTGGGATGAGTTGGAGCAATGAATCTCCACTGATCACTTTTGGAAGGAGTTGGAGTGATCTAGCTCCACTGGTCACTTTTGGGATGAGTTGGAGTGATCTAGCTCCACTGATCACCTTTGGGATGAGTTGGAGTGATCTAGCTCCACTGGTCACTTTTGGGATGAGTTGGAGTGATGAAGCTTCACTGAACATCTCTGGGATGAGCTGGATTTTGGAAACTTGTGGCTGAAGGCAATCAAATCAAGGAGCAACTGACTATTGCTGTTGCCGCTGCTACTACTACTACCCATGTAGCCAATGGAGGTTCTTCTCCATCACACACACACACACTTACAGACGCCGCAGTCATCGCAGCAGTCGCAGAGGTTGGAGCTCCAGTCAGAGGAGCCAGTGTTGATGGTGTAATTGGTGATTGTCACCTGCGGCTGAGTGCTGATCACCTCGGCCTGATACGCCATCACTGCCTCAGACACACACGGACAATAAGACAGGTCAGTGGTCAGAATGCGCTGTTGGTCAGTAAAGTTATTTAGATGTTTGTTAAACTAGATACTGGTTCAAACTGGGAATGCTGGCCTTCACTACACTGTTTATCTGCAGGTCTTGTAAGGTTGGCAGTTTTGGACAAGCACTTGCTTACACTGGGTTCTTTAAGGGTTCTAGTTTTTACCAATTTACCCAACCCACCTGTTAGTACTCTCCCAACACAATGTAATGCTTCCGACACTGGGAGGGCGAGAACTGACGCATGCCAACCAGCCAATGCCTCTGATTGCCACATCACCAGGCGACCAACGCGCTCTGAGGAAAGCGCCAAGTACCCACCTCTGATGCATCGGCTAGCATACGCCCATGCTGGCCAGCGTCACGCTGAAGTGATTTGGGGAGGAAGAGCATGAGCCATCTACCCACCCAGAGAGAGCAGGGCCAATTGTGCTCTCTCAGGCTCTGGCTGCTGATGCCAGCAAACCTCGGGTCAGAGTGGCTGTGCCTTAGTCCTCTGGACCACAACCCTTCAGGGGTTCTTAAGTTAAGACATTGGTTTTAGATTCATGATTACTCAAAAGACATTGAGATGCTTCAGTGGTTCTTTGCCTGGTTGAAGGGTTCTTCAGTTTGGTGGATGGTTTAATATAGAACCTTTCTAGAACTAGACGATTTGGGTGCCTTCCTTGGAGCACTTTTGGTAGGTACTGACCACCGTATACCGGGAACGCCCCACAAGACCTGCTGCATGATGTTTTGGAGATGTTCTGACCCATCTAGAACACCACAGTTTGGTTCAAGACCTTCATCACCTTTAAGAACTGACTGTTCACTTGCTGCCTAATATAAGGATCCACCCCTTGATAGGAACCACTGGAACCAGGTCATTATTGCTGTTCACTTAAGTGGTCCTTTGCCTGGTTGCATGGTTCTTAAGACTGGTAGAAAGTTTATCATACAACTAGAACACACAGATTAAGTCTAGCTGAAGGGGATTTACCAATAAGAGACCTTTTTTAGTCCAGGATTAAGCTTAGTATCAAGTTTGGGAAACCAGCCTTGACTGGGTATCGTTTCTACCACTGTGTAAATGGTTGCAACAGGTCATTGTGGGGTTTGAGATTTATACACCCTGCTATCAGATTCCCAATGTGAAGATAATCAATCCATCCACTTGATACACTCTGATCAGCCATAACATTAAAACCACCTGCCTAACTTGCTCTAATCCGTCAGGATATGGACTCCAAAAGACCTCTCAAGGTGTCCTGTGGTACAGTATCTGGCAACAAGACGTTCTTCTAGAAGCAGATCCTTTAAGTCTTGTAACTTGTAAGGTGGGACCTCCATGAGCTCCATTGAGCCTTAGGCACCTATGATCAGGTTGTCCTTCCTCGGAGCACTTTTGATAGGTACTGACCACTGCATACCAGGAACACCCCACAAAAGACCTGCCTGATGTTTTGATGCCTGATGATGATTTTTCCAGCTTCAACACCTTCAAGAACCAACGTTTCACTTCTCGCCCAATATATCCCACATGGACCCAGATCGTCAGTGTTGTTCACGTCAGCTGGTTTTAATGTTCTGGCTGGTCGGTGTATATATACACGCTTTAAAGAATCATCTGAAATTATCAGCTCTACATGGACCGAGGTCTTACCTGCTGTAGGTTTGGGTGTCTCTGGGTGGTAGCGGATCTCAGTGAGTGAGGGAGCTCACGGCCAGCAGAAGGAGTATGAGGAAGAAAAAAAGAGGCTCTTGCGGTTTATACCTGGAATGATGTCACAGCTCCGTCTGTAGAGCCGAAGAGGCCTGCAGGTGCCCTGACCAGCAGCGGTGGGCGGCTCAAGTAGGGGCAAAAAAAAAGGTGTTTGGTTTTGGGGCGAGCTGAGTATTTACACACTCTTATCTACGGTTTGTTCAATGGACCTGTGTGTATGTTTGTGTGTGTGTGTGCGTGTGTGTGTGTGGCCTTGCTTAATGGCGTTATTTATTTATTTTTTTTGATTAATGCAGCATCTATAGCCTCAGTTACGCCTTCAGAAATGACACCTATATATGCCTCATGAAACTGACCTCCATAAACACTAGCTGCAGTGTGTGGCTACTATGGCAACTACATGAATCAATACTGGCCTTTAAAAAAATTGAAAATAATCTATATTATGATTTGTGGGGTCTTTTGCAGTGGTCAGTACTTACCAAAAGTGCTCCTAGGAAGGACGACCTGGGTGCCCAAGGCTCCTTAACGCTCACAACTTCCAGGCCTTAAAACATCTACTGCTAATGTCTTGGTTTCACGGCTTGTGAATAATAAATGCAGTTCCCTGCAGAGAGCTCTTTCAGAAGTTGGTGGTGAAGAACCTGCACTGACTTCTAGATGCAGTTCTTGACCGAAAGTGAAGCAGTTTTCATTCACAAGCCGTGAAACCCACCGGTGGTCCCTGCCCCTGAGGAGAATCTCCTGTAGACTGTAGGGATTTCTGCCACTGCTAGTAGACCCATATGACCGTACGCTTCTGTACACCTGCAGATTCAGCTACTTCCTTCACACTATGGTCTTTGGCCACGCCCAAATGCAACTATAACTGTATCTGCTTTAAGACCCATTTTTTTTTCACACCTCCAACAATACACTCACAGCACTATTCTCAAGTCTGAGTCTCGTCACACACCCCGCAGGGATTTATAGCCCATCATCCTCATGCAACGGCATCTGCAGGAGCCTGAAGTTACTACCACCTTAAACACCCAAGGAGCTCATTTTTGTTATAGTCCTCGTAAATAATTCTTTTTTATGTATTAAAATCAAGATGATCACGTTATTGATCAAGTTATTTCACATTACACTCTGTGGTCACTGCAGCCGACCCAGTAAACTGAACCCGGTAATCTTCTTTCTCGGCTCTACAGCCAAGAAAGCCCAGCAGCATCTCTACTTCCTCCAGAAGCTAAGAAAGGCCCGTCTCCCTCCACCCATTCACACCCTCTTCTATAGGGGGACCATAGACAGCATCCTAAGCAGCTGCATCACTGCATCTGCAAAGCAACCAGCATTGTGGATGACTCCACTCACCCTTCACACAGACTGTTCTCCCTCCTGCCTTTAGGAAGAAGGCACCGCAGCATCCGGTCCAACACGACCAGACTCTGCAACAGCTTCTTCCCCCAAGCCATCAGACTTCTCAACACAACTCAACTTCTGACCTGATGTCTTTTCTGTTACATGCACACACACTCTCTCTCTCTCTCTCTCTCTCTCTCTCTCCAGCCATTTACCCCAGATAAAATGGGAAGCATTTTTTTGCACAAAGCATTTGCACTAATAACTTTACTACCTCACTGGACTCAATATTTATACACACTGCAGAATTTGCACACTACCCCCAATTATTTATTATTCTCTGTCTGTACTGTGTTGTGTTGTCTGTCCGCACTTGTATTGTGTTGCACTTGTGGCTTGTATGCACTGTCTATGTTGCACCATGGTCCTGGAGGAACGTTGTTTCGTTTCACTGTGTACTCTGTATGTAGTTGAAATGACAATAAAACCCACTTGACTTGACTTGGCTAAAAGCTTGGCTAAGCTTGGCATTGCACCATAAATGTCACTTTGAGGGCATCTTTTTGATGCAACACTCTGTCTACACTTCTGTAAAAGCCTTTTAGAGAATTCTGCTGCAAGACATTTAAGGACATTTTAAAGGATTTCAGGATTTTATTTAGAAATGTATACAGCTCAATGACCTTCTGTTAGGTGGGAATACCTACATAAATGCTCTCAGTAGAGACATCCAGATCTGTGCAGACTTGTTAGACTCCTAATCACATTACTTAAGCTCAAGTCTCTCAGCGGTCAGAGCGGTATTACTGTAGAAGCCACAGATCTCATCAGAACAGATAAAGCAGGTGAACATAAATCCAGTAAAAAGGAGAAGCAAGAACTTCTCATTCTGAAGACAGAAAGTAGTGAGATCTTGTCGGTGAGCTAGTCTAAAGAACAGAGCTCGGTTCCTCCAGGTTTCTCCTGGACACCCCCCAGTCCAGCCAGCACAGCGTGGAGGATGTGTTCAACTCCATCAGCAGCAGCAGCAGCAGCAGCAGCAGCAGCTCACCTGATTTACCATCATTAAGCCCTGATTTACCACCAAACCAGGTGTTGATCTGAGGAGAACTCTAAATAATACTAGACTCCATGAGAGAGGAGAACTTTGAGAGGAGATGTTCTAATGATGAACACAGTGATGGAAAAACAATGATAAATATATGTTAATATAGTAAAAACTAATATTACAAATAATTATAGTGTTTTACTAAGGAATTAAACACTTACTGCCCAAATAAGCAGCTTTTCATTTATATTTACATCTATATAAGCCATTTATATACATAAGTATCGCTGGACTGGTGTGCTTTTCCAAGCTGGGAATGTGAATGAAACTGATTGCTAAAGAAAAGGGCTTATCAGTGCGGCGATAATGTGGAAGTGTGTAAGCTGCACTGTTTGCTCACCGGGGCACGGCTCCGACCGGCACCCAGCTCTCACTGTATAGCGCAAGCTAATGGAGAACTCGCGCTAATGGCTCAATTGAAAAACCGAGCTGTTCGAATCAACAATGGACCTCCAACCCCTAAAGTAAACAGAGGGAACATACACTGCACGCCGGACTGCTCCAGCTCGTATAATAGAGCTCCTGAAACATGTCTGAACCGTCTTTCCCTTTGACGTAGAGACCTTTGCGGTTCTCCTCTCACGAGATGGTACGCTTCAACACCCAGCAGGCCGGGATGGAAAGGCCTTGCGTATCTCACCCCGTGCCTCGACATTGGCTCCTTTTGCAGAAGTGAGGCAGGCAAGGGGGGGGGTCTGTTCCTCTCTCACATCCCATCTGCGTCCTATGCGTCCCGTCTGACTCACGGATTGCGAAACGCAACCGGTTACAAAACAGCCCTGTTCACTTCTGCTCACCGCTGGAACTTGCGTTTAGCTGCATGTCTTAACCACAAAGCTCCAGATCTCATCAGGACAGATAAAGCAGGTGAACATAAATAGAAGCAAGAGCTTCTCATTCTGAAGAAAGAAAGTAGTGAGATCTTGTCGGTGAGCTAGTCTGAAGAACAGAGCTCGGTTCCTCCAGGGTTCTCCTGGACGCCCCCCAGTCCAGCCAGCACAGCGTGGAGGATGTGTTCAACTCCATCAGCAGCAGCAGCAGCAGCAGCTCACCTGATTTACCATCATTAAGCCCTGATTTACCACCAAACCAGGTGTTGATCTGAGGAGAACTCTCAATAATACTAGACTCCATGAGAGAGGAGAACTTTGGAGATGTTCTAATGATGAACACAGTGATGGAGAACCACCACCTCCACTTTCTGTAGGAATGTTATTATTAGTGTTTATTCTAATATTACAGTTTAGTTCTTTTAGTTAGATCATCTCCATCTCTCAGGATTGGTCAAACGAAGATCAGACGTCCAGATCATTAAATATGTAATATATCTACCAATGAAAATCAATCATCAGGTGGAATTCTCTGGAATCCTACAAGAGTCCTGGTTGGAGTATCTGGAGTTAAAGGCAGGAAGCAAGATGGCTGCCAGAGAGAGTGGGACTACAAGTGGACTGCTGTCACACAAAGGCTCTGTAGTCCTAATTCTTTTAATGTCACCAACAAGGGAGCTCACCAGCGCCCCCTATGAGCACTTGATGCCCCCTTTTCATGTAATTCAACATCAGATCACACTTTCATGAAGGCGATTCCGCATGTTCCACTGCGATCCCGTCATGATCCTTCCATTAACCAACCCAAAAATGGAGATAACGAAGGTCCTTGAGTGTGAGTGGAATCTATCAAATTCAGGGATCGTTATGAAGGGTTATTGATTATGAAATACTAACGTCCATTAAAGCGATGTGATACATAATTAATTGGTCGCTTTAATGAAAAATGAAGCTCTAGAACGGCAGCAGGAAAAGGGCTCTTCATTAACAGAGGCAACTAGATGAGGAAGGCAACAGTGCCACCATGTGCTGAAGAGGCTCACTACAGGACAGAGGTCAGACCTGCTGACCGGGCTAAACAGCAGCTTTAATGGAAGAGTGTTCGCCTCGGGTGGCCGTACATTAAAGAGGACACTGGGGACACGCCGGGGGTCGCAGTGGTTAGGATGTCGTGGCTGGGAGGCCTCAAGTAGGCCTTAGGTGTAGGACCATGGCCATGTGTGTAGAGGGGTATAATGGAGTTAAAAATATCTCTCAAATCATGCAGCTATATTAATGAATTCATTCATGTGTAAATATTTTCTGGACGTTCCTGGTTTAATTATTAGTCAAAATGAATTATTAACCAATTAACTCTATAAAATAATAAGACATTACTTTGATGTGTTCCAGACAATTTGACATGTAGTTACTGTTGATTTTTGAATAGAATTTATTGGGGAAAGGAGTTTGGTCTTGTTGGTGATTCTTTAGTGAAACCGCTGCCCGTTTTTCATATGACTGTAATATCATGAATGTGCATTACGTGGTTAATTAGCTAGCCTGGACAGCCTGGACTAAACATTCCTGTAAACAAATTACGGGAACATTTTTGGTCCTGAAATTTTTCGTTTTTCCGTACTTTGGTAAAGTCATGGAAAGTGCTTGAATTTGAACTTGGTTAAAGTGCCCGGACCCCGGGTTGAATTAATCAGGTGTGTACGAGGTTAGTGGCACATATGTGAATGTCCGACGTTTCCATACCATTTTGAAGGTGAGTTTGAAGGTGAAAGGGAGGCACTTGCGGCTCAGACGTGAACACTCTCGTCAATTCGACGGGGATGAAAATGCTGAGTGAATTTCCACTTTCTGAAACAGCGTGAGGCCTGTCCAGGAAGCACTACCATCACTTCATTTCCTGAAGCCCTTAACAGCTTATCTGTCCACCATCTCAGTGAAGGCTAAGACCTGGCTGTGAGGAGAGGCAGGATAAAAATCAGCAGGTAATGAACTCAGATTTATGACTTTTTATAGATTTATAGACTTTTTCTGGACATGCTTTACTTTCCATGCTTGCAGATGTAGGAAGCTGTTGGCTGGTTGGTCTGTGTTTGTGGAAATGTTGGAAAGTTTAACACTAAATTAAAGTGCTTAACTGGGCTGTGCATAAACTGAAAGTTTTTAAGTTTTTTTCTTAATTCCTCTTTTTTCTCTTGTTTTTATGTAACTCATGTTTTTTTATGCTAAATTAACCATTTTACTCATGTTTTCGTGCTAATTTAAGCATTTCCCTCATGTTTTTATGCTAAATTAACCATTTTACTCATGTTTTCGTGCTAATTTAAGCATTTCCCTCATGTTTTTATGCTAAATTAACCATTTTACTTTACATACAATTAAGCAATTTACTCATGTGTTTCTGCCAAAATTAAGTATTTTACTCATGTTTTTTGCTGAATTAAGCATTTTACTCATGTTTGTTTTGCTAAAATGAAGCAATTTACTGTTTTTGCTAAATTAATTTTTTTCTTCATGGTTTCTTGATAAATTAAGCATGTTTTATGCTAAATGAAGCATTTTACTTATGGTTTTTGCTAAAAATTAAACATTTTACTCATGTTTTTATGCTAAATTAAGCATTTTATTCACGTCTTTATGCTAAATTAAGCATTTTGCTCATGTGTTTTTGCTAAAATTAAGCATTTTACTCATGTTTTTATGCTAAATGAAGCATTTTTTTCACGTTTTTATGCTAAATTAAGCATTTTGCTCATGTGTTTTTGCTAAAATTAAGCATTTTACTCATGTTTTTATGCTAAATTAAGCATTTTACTCATGTTTTTATGCTAAATTAAGCATTTTACTTATGGTTTTTGCTAAAAATAAAGCATTTGATTCACGTTTTTATGCTAAATTAAGCATGTTTTTTGCTTAATAAGGCATTTTATTCATGTCTTTATGCTAAATGAAGCATTTTACTCTCCTCTAAATAATAAAACAAAATGAAAAAAAAACATATATCAAGGTGATAACTCCTAACAATAAGTAATCTGAACACTGGTGTGGTCAGTATACACGCTTCACTTTGGGTCCGTTCTATGCACTGCCTATTTTTCAGTGTATACCACCCAACAAACAAACAGTCTACCTATCTGCAGAGCTGTATAACGAGCTGACCCTTTTAGCACTTCAGTGTGTAAACAGCGTGTGGTCAAACAGCCACAGCAGAAGCACAACTTCAGTTGTGAAAGTCATCAAAACCAAACCCTCAGCCTCCTTCAGCTCTTTCATTTCCTTTAGTCTGGGCCTGTTTCCATACAGCTCGTCTCCACAAAGCAGGCGAGGGTGCCCTAATGCCCTCATTTCTGGTCACTCGTCTCCGTTCCACTCGAGCTCGCCTCTCTCATAGGCAGCCTGTACCTGCACCAGCGCCGCCCCTTTAGGTGACTTCACTTACTGTCCCCATCCAATTGGACCCATTCAGCTGGTAGAACCTCCATAGCAGAGCACTGAGCTGTGGGGTTCTCTAGAATGATGGAGCTCCAGTCAGATGCTTTGGGGCAAGTTCAGACATCTAGCACGCCTAGCGTAAAGGCTCTTCCCACATCTTAGCTTAGCGACACCTTGAAAAGCATTTTCGTCCCAAACCTTTACACACCTGCTTAGTGACCCCTATTGGACACTTAAGCAACCTCCCAGAGGGTCACATGACCACGTTCACAGGCTCCCGAAATCCAATAATTATCACCTGGTGATGTTCGTACTGATCTACGCTTCGGAACCGACCGACTTGGACTGCGATTCGACCAGTAGAGCTTCAGACGCTCTAGCGACCAGCTAGGGCCCCCAACTGTGGCAGCTTGTCCACAACCCCGTCATCAACAGCCTGGTGCTCTAACTGCTGAGCCACCACAGCCTGTTGAGTTCTGAAGCTCTTAGCGTTGGGAGCCCTGCTAGTGCGGGTGGGCGGGCGGCCTGGTGGGTTAACCTACAGGCCCAAATTAGGGGGGGGGGGCATAAAAAATCATCAGTGACCTACGACCTCTTTAGCTTTTCCATGTAATTTGCCAGCTTCCCCCAAAAAACTCTCAGCTCGTCCACAAACATCCCCGTCTTGTTTTCTGTTGTTTTGCTTGATTATTTATTTATTTATTTATTTATTTATTTTTTGCTTTTGCCGTACATCTCTTTTTAACCCCCCACCGAACATGTGCAATCAGATTTCCCTGCAAACATCTTAAACCACTTCCCTGCGTCTGTGGTCCTCACTTCTCCTTTCTCTCTCTATCTCTCACTATCTCCTCTCTCTCTCTCTCTCTCTCTCTCTCTCTCTCTTCCTCTTCCTCTGTCCACCTCTTTAAAAAGCTGACCGGACAGAGGAGCAGAGTGAGAGAGAAGGGGGAATTCTGTGAACTCCTGAAAGCCATGGCGACCACTGAGGACTACGTGAGTGTGCATCCGTTCATTTGAGCTGACTGATATTTACACAGGGGGGGACAGCTTTATTTGGGTGGTCCACCTTAGAGGCCTTGCCTTACAGTGTTGCAGTGTTCTCTTTCCAGAACCCGACCCTTAACCTCAATCCTAACGCTAAGGGAAATCCCAGGGGCCTAATCCATAATCCCAGGGGCCCTAATGAGCTAACGACCAGGACATCTGTGTTTGTGTTGAATATGCCAGGGCCTCAGCTGGACACACAGCTGTAAGGACACTGTGTTGTTTTCAGCACATCAGTGCAGGTTCAGTTCCTCTTGTCCTTGTGTGATCACGTGAATCAGGGCTGGGATAATAAGGCAAGAAAAAAATATATTGTATATAATACATGGTAAATATAATTTATAATATAATACAATATTTAATAAATTAATTACTTTACTTAAATGTTTTACTCGCTACATGAACGCTAAAAATAATAAATAAATAAATAACAAGTATGTTATTATATATAATAAATATATTTAAATGTATATATATAATATAATACAATACATATTTATATTATATTTATATATTTATATTATATATAATTATTATTTTTTTTACTTAAATGTTTTACTCGTTACATGAACTCTAACATAATAAATACATAAATAAATAACACAACTATATTAGTATATATAATAAATATATTAAAATGTATATATAATATAATACAATATATGATAAATTAATTCTTTTACTTAAATGTTTTACTCACTACATGAACGCTAAAAATAATAAATAAATAAATAAATAATATGTTATTATATATAATAAATATATTAAAATGTATAGATAATATAATACAATACATGATAAATTAATATGTTTTTACTTAAATGTTTTACTCTACATGAACGCTAAAAATAATAAATAAATAAATAACAAGTATGTTATTATATATAATAAATATATTTAAATGTATATATAACCATAATACAATATATGATAAATTAATTTTTTATACTTAAATGTTTTACTCGCTACATGAACTCTAAAATTATAATAAACAACTAAATAACATATTATATCTAATAAATATATACAATTATTATAATATTGTATATAATAAATTAAATATACATAATAAACTTTACAGGAGAAGGAAAAAATGGAAGTCAGTGTAAAAAGATTTTAAAGCATTTCTATTGGTCCGTTCATCCCTAAACAAATTTACCAATATAAAGGACATCTGCCATGGAGATTTTGGAGGATTTTGGAAGATTTTCAATGCATGACAGCATCGATTTTCCATGTTTACATAGAGCAGTTCCCACTTGCGCCAGAGGGGGCGACAAAGCCTTAAATGCGAGAGTTCCTCCAGAGGAAAACTGAACGTTGAAAAAAGACAAATTATTTTACTATCTGATTAATTAATTTCTGATCATTAGCGATCATTATTATAAGTGATTCCAGCCCTAGCTAATTTACGAAAAAAATAAAACGGTAGCCACTGGATAGTAGCCAAACTAGCCACTGGATGGTAACCTGCAAACACTGGGCTTCTTCAAGGCGGTCACTTTAATGACCTCTTTCCTGAGCCATGGTCCTTATCCTAACCCCACCATTAACCCCACGTCCAGAACCGGAACCTAATGCTCACACCTCAGAGGATCAGCTTGGGTTCACCACCACATCATTTCAAGTGAGATGATTAATAAGTTAATTAATTAAGTTATTTATTAACGCCCAAAGTCTCCCCCTAGTCCTAGAGAGCGTCATTGGATAGCCAATCCTTCTCCACCTCATCACTTAGCGCTATGCTAGCCTGTGAAGGTGTCTGAAGCTAGTTGCAATAATTGCAGCTAACAAGCTAGCATTATAGCTAATCAAGCTGAAGCTTTAGTGCGTTTAGTGGTTTTAACCGACTTTAAACTGTAACATCAGATAGTTTAGCTAGATTAGCAACTGCGCTAGTTAGCATACTTGCTATGAGTGCTAGCCAACCATTTCACAGCTTTTTTTTTTGTTGTTAAGGGCGGTGTTTTGTTTTGTTTGTTTGTCCAAGTAAACTAAGGGGAGGTTAGAGTCGAGTCACGAGTCAGCCAACACGTAACTTGACCATTTAGAGGACACCTAGTTAGAGCTGTACGATGGGTCAACTGAGATCAGGGACATGACGGGGCCTTTTCTTTTTTTGTCCTAGGCATTCACTTCCAGTTACGACTATCCGGCCTTCACGGACGACTATGGCGATGGCGGCTCTGCCCCCTGCCTGATGGGCGAGACTTGGCGTTTCACTCGCCTCTTTGCTCCTGCTGCCTACATTGTGGTCTTCTTGTTGGCCTTGATGGGCAACGTGCTGGTGCTGTGCGTGGTCCGCCGCTACAGGCGCTCCCGACTCTCCCCCTGCTCGTTCTCCCTCACCGACACGTTCCTGCTGCACCTGGCCATCTCTGACCTTCTGCTTGCACTGATCCTGCCCTTCTTCGCTGTCCAGTGGATCCACGAGTGGGTGTTTGGCGTTGGACTCTGCAAGGTGGTGGGGGCGCTGTTTTCCCTGAACATTTACTGCGGGGTGCTCTTCCTAGCCTGCATCAGCTTCGACCGCTACCTAGCCATTGTCCATGCCGTCCATTCCGGCTGGAGGCGCAACACCTGCCTGGCCCAGCTGGCCTGCGCGGTCATTTGGGTCTGCTGCTTGGGCTTGTCCGTGGTGGACATCCAGTTCCGGACCGTGGTGCGTCTGCCAGGGGGCGGTCCACTGGTGTGCCTTGTGGAGTTTTCCACCGAAAACTCCGGGAAGTGGCAGCTCGCCATGCAGCTTCTAAACCTGACCTTGGGCTTTGGGCTCCCCCTGCTGGTCATGCTCTACTGCTACATCCGTATCTTCCGGGCGCTCTGCAGCACCAGCTCACGCCGGCAAAAGAGGCGATCCCTCAGGCTCATCGTCTCCCTTGTGACCATCTTCCTGGTCTGCTGGGCGCCCTACAACGCTCTGAAGATGACGGACAGTCTGCTGATGTTGGAATGGCTTACTCCCAGCTGCAGCTTGAACAAGGTGCTGGACATTGGCATCTTGGTCACAGAGAGCTTAGGGCTGTCCCACTGCGCCCTGAACCCGTTGCTCTACGGCCTCGTAGGCGTCAAGTTCCGCCGCGAGCTGGTCCAGATGTTCAAGGTGGGGCTGGGGCGTATCGGCCTGGCCAGGCAGTTGCACAGTCAAGGGTCGGCCCGCAGGACAACGGGCTCCTTCAGCTCCATGGACAGCGAGAACACCTCCTACTTCTCAGTTATGGCCTAAAAGAGAGAAAAGGGTCTAAAACCGGACAAATTGGGATATGTAAAACTTTGTCTACGCCTCCCCCCAGCTGCGATTGGTCTGGACCATCACGTTGGTTGTTTTGAGACCTCCCCCTGACTGCAGTTGCTCGTAATCAATGTACTCGCCCGCTGCTTACTCGTGCTCTGTTTCTAAGTTCATATTTCCCCTTGACTGTGATTGGTCGTAGCGACTGTTTTGAGACCTCCCCCTGATACTGATTGGTCCTTATCATCGTATCCCCCTGCTGGTCATGTTTTGGTGCTACATCCACATGTTACCCTGACTGTGATTGATCATATTGACCACGTCAATTGCTTTGAGACCTTCCCCTGGCCCTAATTGGTCCTAATCATCGTATCCCCCTGCTGGTCATGCTCTGGTGCTACATCCACATTTCCGCCTAATTGTGATTGGTCATAGTGACTATGTAAATTGCATTTGAGACCTCCCCCTGATGTGCTTCATATGTCATTACTGCCAGATCAACTGTATATAAAGAGGCTAGGCTTTTGAGTGTTAACAGATTGTTTATCTGTAAAAATTTTAAGGAAGCCGCATCAAAGCTAACGTTTTGCTTCGCAGATCGGCTGTAAAATGAATGTCTGTATATTATAAAAGCAGCTTAATGAAGAAGTGATGGGTTTTACTGTAAGTCACATGATAATATGGTGGTTGTATTTTTCCACCCATTTCTGCTCTGGTGAAGTTCTGGTGAAAAACATTTTTTTACTATGCTAGTTAATCACCCTGAGACGTGCTGAGGGTTCTGTGGCGTTCAAGAGGAACTGAAACCGCTCCCTGGCCAAGCAGGCCTCCTTCGTCTCCCTTCTTCTTTTAAAGTCGTCAGACATCGCAAGAAGCAGCTTACTCATCAGTTTATTCAAGTGCTCTTCCGCATCTCTGTCTGAAGATAGATGTTTTCTCATCCAAACCAAAAAATGGAGGAACAAGAAGCCAGTAGACATAAACAAGGCCAGGTTTGAGGGGGATGTACAAGAAACATCACCCTTGAAACCCCCCACGTCCCTTTCGATTACTGCTGAAAATATCTATTTTAAGTTTGATATCATTTATTATGTCTTTTTGATTTAATTGTCTTCACAACTGTATTTATTCTAATGGAAAACCCACCTGGTATTATGACATCAGAAACAGTGAGCTGGTATTGTGACATCACAAACAGAAGTACTAATCTGGTATTGTGACATCACAAACAGAAACAGTGAGCTGGTATTGTGACTTCACAAACAGAAGTACTAATCTGGAATTGTGACATCACAAACAGAAACAGTGAGCTGGGATTGTGACATCACAAACAGAAACAGTGAGCTGGTATTGTGACATCACAAACAGAAGTACTAAGCTGGTATTGTGACATCACAAACAGATGTACTAATCTGGAATTGTGACATCACAAACAGAAACAGTGAGCTGGGATTGTGACATCACAAACAGAAACAGTGAGCTGGTATTGTGACATCACAAACAGAAGTACTAAGCTGGTATTGTGACATCACAAACAAAAACAGAAGTACTAAGCTGGTATTGTGACATCACAAACAGAAACAGTGAGCTGGTATTGTGACATCACAAACAGAAGTACTAATCTGGAATTGTGACATCACAAACAGAAACAGTGAGCTGGGATTGTGACATCACAAACAGAAACAGTGAGCTGGTATTGTGACATCACAAACAGAAGTACTAAGCTGGTATTGTGACATCACAAACAAAAACAGAAGTACTAAGCTGGTATTGTGACATCACAAACAGAAACAGTGAGCTGGTATTGTGACATCACAAACAGAAGTACTAATCTGGAATTGTGACATCACAAACAGAAACAGTGAGCTGGGATTGTGACATCACAAACAGAAACAGTGAGCTGGTATTGTGACATCACAAACAGAAGTACTAAGCTGGTATTGTGACATCACAAACAGAAGTACTAAGCTGGTATTGTGACATCACAAACAGAACCAGTCAGCTGGTATTGTGACATCACAAACAGAACTACTAAGCTGGTATTGTGTCATCACAAACAAAAACAGTGAGCTGGTATTGTGACATCATAAATAGAAGTACTAAGCTGGTATTATGACATCACAAACAAACAATGAGCTGGTATTGTGACATCACAAACATAAACAAATTCACACTGAAACGCACAGAGGGTGCTTTATCCCAGACTCCTGTTTAGAATGAGGCACGGCCAATCAGAACAGAGCTTGTTTACATAGGATCGCTGGTTTAAATCCCAGGTCATGCCTTTTGCCATCCGCAGCTGGAGTCAGAGAGGGCATCATCAGCCTGGCTCTCTCAGGGGTGAGTCGATGGCACTTCCTCCCCACGTCACTCCCAGTGTGACTCTGGTCGGCACGGGCGTCTGTTAGCTGTTGTATTGGAGCTGGGGATCCGGCGCTGTCCTCTGAGCGTGCTAGGCTACCTAGCGATGCTGCATCAGCGGTATTGGCAAACCCACAGTGATATTAATGGAATTCAGATTTGACAGTAATGGAAGACGGGGGCACTTGGGGGCTTTACCGGTGAATTTGGTTACTGTACATGTGCATACCCTTATCTAACCAGACTTACTGAAGGGTGAACGAGTTCACTGGGTGGTCTGCAGCTTCTGCTGACCCACCCAGAGGCCAGTTTCGGTGCCTTATCAAAGACCAAGTGTGTTGATAATGCAGCTGTAGCGCAAAACAAACAACTTCTCTTCTGTTATATTTTTGTAATAAAAGTCTTTTTGTTGGATCTGTTGTATTTTGTGTATCTCTTTTTGTATTAACGCTATAAGGACAAAAGTATTGGGACACCTGCTCATTCATTGTTTCAGTGGGCTGGTATTGTGACATCACAAACAGAAACAGTGGGCTGGTATTGTGACATCACAAACAGAAACAGTGGGCTGGTATTGTGACATCACAAACAGAATTACTAATATGGTATTGTGACATCACAAACAAAAACAGTGAGCTGGTATTGTGACATCATAAACAGAAGTACTAATCTGGTATTGTGACATTACAAACAGAAACAGTGGACTGGTATTGTGACATCATAAACAGAATTACTAATATGGTATTGTGACATCACAAACAAAAACAGTGAGCTGGTATTGTGACATCATAAACAGAAGTACTAATCTGGTATTGTGACATCACAAACATATATATTCCACTGATGCAAAGAACCTTTTACAGTAGGTCTTTCAATGTCTTCCACCAATGCAAAGAAACGTTTTATTGGACAAAGAGGGACAAAGAACCCTTCACTTTGGCAGATATGATCTTTTACCAGTGCAAACCACCCTTTAACCAGGCACAGAAGGTCTTCCACCAATGCAAGGAACCTTTTAACCAGAACAGGAAGGTCCTTCACCAATTGGACAAAACCTTGAACCAGGCATAGGAGGTTCTCCACCAATGCAAAGACCTCTTTAACCAGGCATAGAAGGGTTTCCAAATTTTCCACCAATGTGAAGAGCTGTTTAATCAGACAAAGAAGATCTTCTGAGGTCTTCCACCAACAGAAAGAACCCTTTAACCAGGCAAAGAAGGTCTTTCACCTTCTACAACAGGCCTTCCAAGGGCTTCCACCATGGCAAATAAGCCTTTAACCAAGCAAAGAGGGTCCTCCACCTTCTACAACAGGTCTTCCAAGGTCTTCCACCAAAGCCAAGAATCTTTTAACCAGGCAGATGTGGTCTTTTACCAGTGTGAACCACACATTAACTAGGTACAGAAGGTCTTCCACCAATGCAAAGAACCTTTTAACCAGACCAGGAAGGTCCTTCACCAATTGGACAAAACTTTGAACCAGGCATAGAAGGTCCTCCACCAGTGCGAAGACCTCTTTAACCAGGCATAGAAGGGTTTCCAAGGACTTCCACCAATGCAAAGAACCTTTTAACCAGGCAGATGTGGTCTTTTACCAGTATGAACCACACTTTCAATAGGTGGTTCATACTGGTAAAAGACCACATCTGCCTGGTCACTTTCAATAGGTACAGGAGATCTTCCACCAATGCAAAGAACCTTTTAACCAGACAAAGAAGGTCCTTCACCAACTGGACAAAACCTTAAACCAGGCATGGAAGGTCCTCCACCAAGGCAAAGAAGGTGATTGACCTTCTACACCAGGTCTTCCAAAGTAATCTCATTTTAGCTGCAATCTAATTTCACACGTTTCTCTTACCACAGCCCTGAGCTTCACCACTGCACAGGAAGCTGCAAAGATATGATTCAATGTGTGTGTGTGTGTGTGTGTGTGTGTGTGTGTATGTGTGTGGTGTAGGATTTGCAAGCCTTATCACCTCTAATGTGCTTTTGCATGCCGTATCAAAGACCCTGCTGCTCATGCATGAAGATGCACAGAAATAGCCCAAGAATCGACACACTCCACAGCATGCAGTTCCTTCTTCTCCACAATAAAAGTCCCGCCTGGGGAAGGTGATCTTATTAACGCTCCGACTGGACCTCAGTAATGATGGGGTTGAGGCAGGCTGCGTGTGCTGGACGGCTTTATGGAGGGTGAACCGACACTTGGGAACTTTGAGACAGGCAGGAGTCAAAACACCGGCCTACAGTTCAGTCTCTAAAGCGGGGAACGCAGGGGTCTACTACAGCGGACCACGAGGAACACCGCAGAACTCCAGTAAATTACCCAGACACTAGAGAGCGAGAGCTCCATCAGGAGTCTTTATAGCATGGCCAATCACAGCTTCAAGAATAAGGTGAGTCTCATAATGACGGGAAATTCAACACAGTCAAAACAAACCACACACAGTGGAGTATTAACTCCTGGGCCCTGTACAGTACCTGCTGAGGCCAGGAGGGGGGGCCATTGTCACAATCTTAAATGAAAAGAGTTTTCTTATTACTTATACTAAGTTTATTTGTTAATTATTAAACTAAATTGTTTAGATATTTATTTACTTATTTCATTTCTTGGTGTATTTTATTTATTAAAAATTATATTATATTTTTTTATGTATATTATATATAATTGAGCTATTATTAATAATTAGCTATTATTATATATTATTTAGCTATTTATCTACATACATAATTTCTTGATGTATTTAATGTAATATTTATTATCATTATTTGTTTTATAATATTATATATTTTTATATAGGATTTAGTTATTCTAAATAACGAACTTTTATTATATACTATATATTATTTACTTATTAAATTTATTTATGTGTTTATAATTTTATTAATGTATTTAGTAATTATTATAATTATTGATATTAGATTTATTTAGTGTATGAATGTTGTCTTTTTGTTCTTATTCTTGTTTTATTAATACATGTTCTACCATGTGTTCTCAGTGGTGTCTGGAAAATGTAACTAATATAATAAAATAATTTTAAAAAATGTTATTTTTTGTTTCTATAGAATTATAAATATTTTGGATCCCTTAATGTTAGCTAATGTTAATGTAGTGTTACTGATATTTTTATTATGATCAGATTTTAATAGAAAGTTTAATAGAAAGTTTTAATATTGTGTTTATCTGTGTCTTGTTTTGTTTATTTATCCAATATTTATTTTTGACATTTTTTGACATAAAAAATATACAACTGCAATTATATAAACTAACTAATTACAAACAGTTCTTTAGAATAACAGAATGTAAAATTCTCGTATGGTAAAAATTCGTTAGCTAGGTTAAACGGTTGAGCGTAGTGAGGCCTGATTATCCACTCATTAAACACTCTATTTTCTTGGGTGCCGGTCAGCTCCACTACATGTCCAAATGTTTGTGGACAACCCTTCTAATGAATGCATTCAGCTACTTTAAGTGGCACCCGTTGATGACACAGATGTGCAAATGCACACACACAGCTTGTCTAGTCCTTGTAGCAAAGTATTGCCAATAGAATAGGACTCTCTCATGCAGATCCAGGCAGTGACCCTATTGGCACCATGCTGCCTAATGCCAGGCATGGGCTAGAGGGGTATAAAGCCCCCCAGCATTGAGCTGTGGAGCAGAGGAAGAACTGTGATGGTGCTCCGTTCAGTACTTTTGGGATGAGCTGGGGAGTCAGCCACTCCACATAAAGCAGGATCAACTCTTTTAAATACCCTTGATTTCAGATAAAACGATGAATGAGCAGGTGTCCCAAAACTTTTGTCCATACGCTGTATTTTGAACATTTGAGTGCCTTAGGCCTGAAACATGCCTGTCCTGGATGTGTGTTTTTCACTGTGTTACCTACAGGATGGAAATACAACCCCATGCTCTGTTATACCTGGTAAAGAGGGCGGAGATGAAGGCCTCTCACCAGGGGGATCTGACACTCCCACTGAAACCTGCTGCTGTAAGACTGTCAGGACACAGTGGCTCAGACACACAGAGGGCGCTCATTTTTTCAGACTGTGCAGACTGCTGTCATATGCAGTGTTGGCCAGAGGAGGGCGCCGTATGCATACAAATGCCATTACTGCCTGACAGGAACAGCCCACCATACAGAACACAGCCAGAGAGGAGGAGGCAGGAGTCTCTTATTACAGTAAAGCAACTTTTTAGTTGTTTTAGAAATAATAGTAATAATCATAGTGGATACTGAATAATTCATAGTGGATACTGAATAATTCATAGTAGATACTGAATAATTCATAGTGGATACTGAATAATTCATAGTGGATACTGAATCATTCATAGTAGATACTGAATAATTCATAGTAGATACTGAATAATTCATAGTGGATCCTGAATAACTCATAGTGGATACTGAATAATTCATAGTGGATACTGAATAATTCATAGTGGATCCTGAATAACTCATAGTAGATACTGAATAATTCATAGTAGATACTGAATAATTCATATCAGGTACTGAATAATTCATAGTGGATCCTGAATAACTCATAGTAGATACTGAATAATTCATAGTGGATCCTGAATAACTCATAGTGGATACTGAATAATCCATATCAGGTACTGAATAATTCATAGTGGATCCTGAATAACTCATAGTGGATACTGAATAATCCATATCAGGTACTGAATAATTCATAGTGGATCCTGAATAATTCATAGTGGATCCTGAATAACTCATAGTAGATACTGAATAATTCATAGTGGATCCTGAATAACTCATAGTAGATACTGAATAATTCATAGTGGATACTGAATAACTCATAGTAGATACTGAATAATTCATAGTGGATCCTGAATAACTCATAGTAGATACTGAATAATTCATAGTGGATCCTGAAAAACTCATAGTAGATACTGAATAACTCATAGTGGATACTGAATAATTCATAGTGGATCCTGAATAACTCATAGTGGATACTGAATAACTCATAGTAGATACTGAATAACTCATAGTGGATCCTGAATAACTCATAGTGGATACTGAATAACTCATAGTGGATACTGAATAACTCATAGTAGATACTGAATAAATCATAGTGGATCCTGAATAACTCATAGTGGATACTGAATAATCCATATCAGGTACTGAATAACTCATAGTGGATACTGAATAATCCATATCAGGTACTGAATAATTCATAGTGGATCCTGAATAATTCATAGTGGATCCTGAATAATTCATAGTGGATCCTGAATAACTCATAGTAGATACTGAATAATTCATAGTGGATACTGAATAATTCATAGTGGATCCTGAATAACTCATAGTAGATACTGAATAATTCATAGTGGATCCTGAAAAACTCATAGTAGATACTGAATAACTCATAGTGGATACTGAATAATTCATAGTGGATCCTGAATAACTCATAGTAGATACTGAATAATTCATAGTGGATACTGAATAACTCATAGTAGATACTGAATAATTCATAGTGGATCCTGAATAACTCATAGTAGATACTGAATAACTCATAGTAGATACTGAATAATTCATATCAGGTACTGAATAATTCATAGTGGATCCTGAATAACTCATAGTGGATACTGAATAATTCATAGTGGATCCTGAATAACTCATAGTGGATACTGAATAATTAATAACATATACTGAATAATTCATTGTGACGTAATATTTTTAAGAAATTGTTTTGGGGGTAGAGAGAGAGAACGAAAGAGAGAGAGAGAGAGATAGAGAGAGAGAACGAAAGAGAGAGAGAGAGAGAGATAGAGAGAGAACGAAAGAGAGAGAGGGGGGAGGGGACAGAGTGAGAGAGAGAGAGAGAGAGAGAGAGGGCTCAGACAACTTGAACAGGACAAACACTTCTCATGAGGTTCAGTCGCGACTTCCGTCCATTCTGCTCTCAGACCTGATATACCTGACAGCCTCAGAGCCGAGCACGGAGAGAGAGAGAGAGAGAGAGAGAGAGAGAGAGAGAGAGAGAGAGAGACTATCAGAAGTAAGGCGGTAAGTCGCTCTTCCTCCTCGCCGACCTCAGAAGCAGCTGTTGCTTTTCCTGAAGAGCTTTAAAGCGGTAGTTCGACAGAGGACTTCCTTCCTTCCTTCTCCTGCTTTCCCTTCTCTGAACTCCTCCGTGGTCGATCACCGATCACAGCTCAGCGCGTGAGGCTTATATCTGTGTTTGTGGCTCGAGCTGCGAGGTTAACGCGACCCTGCTAGCGAGCGGCGCGCCGCCTAAACAAGCGCCGAAGCCCGAAGCAGCAGCGGGTCTCCGCGCTGCAGCAGCCCGGAGAGGCGGTCCTCAGGTCGGGCTGCAGTGAAGGTCCTGCGGGCTGTGTTAGGGAGCTCTCGTGGCTGCTGGAGCGGGTGTAGAGGGGCGCAGTAAACACAGCCTGGTAGAAGTAAGTGTAACTGGCTGCTGGGCGGGAGGTCGGATAAGTAAGCTGTTGTCTGATCGTTTATGCTCTTAACACACACACACAAACACACACACACACACACACACACACACACACACAGTCCTGAACAATTCATACTGGATACTGAATAATTCATAGTGGACACTGATTCACTTAGATACTGAATCACTTATAGTGGATACTGAATAATTCAAATTAGATACAGAATAATTCATAGTGGATACTGAATAATTCAAATTAGATACTGAATAATTCATAGTGGATACAGAATAATTCATCATGGATACTGAATCACTTATTAGATACTGAATCACTCATAGTAGATACTGAATAATTCAAATTAGATACTGAATAATTCATAGTGGATACAGAATAATTCATCATGGATACTGAATCACTTATTAGATACTGAATCACTCAGTAGATACTGAATAATTCAAATTAGATACTGAATAATTCATAGTGGATACAGAATAATTCAAATTAGATACTAAATAATTCAAATTAGATACTGAATAATTCATAGTGGATACAGAATAATTCATAGTGGATACTGAACAATTCATAGTGGATACTGAATAATTCAAATTAGATACTGAATAATTCATAGTGGATACAGAATAATTCATCATGGATACTGAATCACTTATTAGATACTGAATCACTCATAGTAGATACTGAATAATTCAAATTAGATACTGAATAATTCATAGTGGATATAGAATAATTCAAATTAGATACTAAATAATTCAAATTAGATACAGAATAATTCATAGTGGATACTGAATAATTCATCATGGATACTGAATCACTTATTAGATACTGAATCACTCATAGTAGATACTGAATAATTCAAATTAGATACTGAATAATTCATAGTGGATACAGAATAATTCATCATGGATACTGAATCACTTATTAGATACTGAATCACTCATAGTAGATACTGAATAATTCAAATTAGATACTGAATAATTCATAGTGGATACAGAATAATTCAAATTAGATACTGAATAATTCATAGTGGATACAGAATAATTCATAGTAGATACTGAATAATTCAAATTAGATACTGAATAATTCATATTGGATACTGAATAATTCATAGTGGATACTGAATAATTCAAATTAGATACTGAATAATTCAAATTAGATACTGAAAAATTCATAGTGGATACAGAATAATTCATAGTAGATACTGAATCACTCATAGTAGATACTGAATCACTCATAGTAGATACTGAATCACTATGGTAGATACTGAATAATTCATAGCGGTACATGAAGAACTCCAACCAGCTGTATGATTCCATACATAGAAAGCACAATTTGTCATATTTCATAATCTCTAGGCCATGAATTTAGTCAAACGCTGCATTAAATTATTGCTTTGGATAATAAATGTTGAATATTGTTCATATCTACATCATAGTAATTCCCATTAACCTGGTTTGAGGTTTAGGCTTCAGTAAATGTACACATCTATACATTTAGCACCATGACGTACATATGATTCATAATAGTTTATATGGTTGAATCATGTGTACTGCTGTATAAGACCAAATAAATGAAGACACTCAGTGCTTGGACCCCCAATTGCCGCCAGGCAAGCCGTCCTCCGCCGTTGTGCTGCCCCTAGCCGTTATGCTCGGGTCTGGGCAAGCTCAGTGTTGGGTTCTGTCAAGTTCTGTTTACATCAGTATGAGGTCAGATATTTGGCTCAGGTCCAGGTGGAGCCGCATGAACCCATGAGGGTGTGTGGGTTGTGGTTTTATCATAAGTGGTCAGCTGCTTCTCTCTGCAGAATGGAAACTGTTATATGTGCCGTTGCCGCAATGTGTGAAAACCAGCCATGTGACTTTTACGGCATAAAAACCACTGCTGTGTCCACCCTCACGACACATACACACTCGCAGAGGGTCAGACGGCCAGAGGTGTCGCCTAAGCGTAAGTAACATTTCGGTGGAGATTTAACGATACTGAGGAAAGGAACCTATGGTTTACTCAAGTTTCCTTTTTAACCATTAACTTTCATTTCATCCTGTCGTGTTGGTTCAGCTCCTCGACCGCTTTACTGTCACTTTGGAGATTTAGCATTTTACACTGAAAGGACAAAAGTATTGGGACGCCTGCTCTTTCATCGTTTCTTTCGAAATTAGGGGTGTTAACAAGGAGTTGATCCTGCTTTTGTTGGAGCGACTGTCTCTACTGTCCAGGGAAGAAGAAGAAGTCTAGATTTAGAAGGAGCACTGCTGTGAGGATTTGATGGCATTCACTGAAAAAAGAAAAAAAAAAAAGATGCCCAACTCCCCAACTCCATCATTCCAGTGCTTCACAGGTCAACGGCGTCCACAAACATTTGGATCTTTTTGGTGTATCTATCCCCGAAAAGATCCAAAAACCACAGAATAGAGGCTAATTAACTTTAGTTCTTAGGCAGGGATATTCTGAACATGCTGCGAAGCTCTGTGGCAGTTCTGAGGGAACTCTGCACTCGAGGACTTTCTGGCCTCGGTTACTTTTACTTCTGCTTATTCACTCTTACTTTGTAAGCATGACTGTTAGCGCTGCTAAGCTTTCTTATAGGCTCATAACTGTTCACACTCGGTCCAAAAAAAAAAAAAGCAGAAACTCTTACAATGCTAATGTCTGCTAATTAACAACAGCACTAAATACTATTAGAGCTAAAGGCTAACGGTAGTTTGCATGAACATGGTGTTGGTCGCTTTCTGAGCCTGTATGTCGCAGCTCTCAGTGTACATTACTGATGTCTAATAGCATGTTAGTGCTAAGCTAATGCTAGTTCTCGTGAATATCAACTGAAGCTCAAATGAACTGGCAGATCTATCTCACAGTGCTTATAGTGAAGTCTTAATGAAGAGTTCTGGCACAGAGCTGTAACTTCTGCTGCCACCAGTTTCCATTTTTAACCGCTGACTGAAACCTCACACTCGCAGCTTATCTAGAACACCCACGACAAGGCCTAGAGTGGCATTTGTTCCACACGAAACTGGGGGAAAAAGGCTGAACTCTCTGCCAGTTACTAATTTGGTTGCTGGTTCGGATCTGTGCGGCCTTCAGTCCAGCTCCTGAAGACCTAACCAATGAGCGAACTCGTTCGGCTGCATCTAACTAGCAAACATTCTCATTGGACTTTGGTTTTCCCATTGTGTGCTTCAAGATCATAATCCTCTCTGTTCAGCTGGTTTCCGATGGTCCAAGCTGGACTTTGGATGGTCGAGAAGGTGGAAAAGCTGGTCATCCAGCTGGTTAGAATTATATAGAATTTCATGGACTAGCTGGTCTGTGAGCATGGCCAGCTTGACCAAGCTGGTCATGCTGGATTGGAAAAGCTGGTGGATCAGTTGGTCAAGCTGGTCATACTGTAGGAACGGTGTGGTCTGTCTGTTCCTGCTGGTCATGTTTGTTGACTTCCTTGGTTGAGTTGGTCCTGCTGGTAGAGCAGCGAAACCTTCAAATTCATCAACATTACGCCCAATGCTATGCTGGTGAAGAGCTAAGCTGGCCAACCAGATTAGCCAGCTTGACCAGGGTTTAGAGTTTAGGCTTCTGACTAAATGCGCTAAGGCTAAAGCTAACCACTTGAATAACCACCTGCTTTTTTCCCCCTCAGTCAAACATGGAGTTGGAGCTGGGCGGCCTGTTTGACTACAACACCACTTTTGACTACCAGGAGTACGAGTACAAAGAGGACTGCGTCCAGGAGAACACCTCCGATGGCTCTGTGGCCGTCTTCCTCCCCATCCTGTGCTTTCTGGTGATGGCCCTGGGGCTGCTGGGTAACGGGCTGATCCTGGTCGTCCTGTGGCAGAAGAAGCTAAGCTGGAGCGTGACGGACATCTTCGTCGTTCACCTGAGCGTGGCCGATATCCTGCTGCTGCTGACCATGCCCCTGTGGACGGTGGAAGCGGTGAACGAGTGGACCTTTGGCACGCCACTCTGCAGGCTGACCGGTGCGATCTTTTCGGTAAGTGGAATGGGAAGTGTTCTAGTGCAGAACCTTTTAGAGGTTAAAAGAAGCTTCATGTGATGTTAAAGTTCTAAAATAATTTGAGGATATCTTCCTGCATTCCACATAATCAAAGGACAAAAGTATTGGGACACCTACTCATTTGTTGTTTCTTCCATCGATTATCCTGCTTTTGTTGGAGTAACTGTTTCTTCTGCCCAGGGAAGTCTTTCTACTAGATTAGGTTTTTAGAGCATGGCTGTGAGGATTTGATTGCAATCAACGACAAGAGGGACAATTAGTGAGGTCAGGACAATCACCGCCCCACTTCATCCCCAATTCCACAACTCCTCCCAAGAGTGTTGGATGGAGCACCACCATCATTCTCATCATTCTATACTTGGTTCCACAGACTGACCCATCTTTGAGAGATGGCATCTTTGGTTCTCTAAGGAACCATGTTTGAATATAGAGATTTGTGAGTGTGAAGAACCTTTTGGAGATTTAAAGAACCTCCATGTGCTGTTCTATACCCTTAGTTCTCTACCCATTTAAGGATATCTTCCTGGAGCCCTTACATTGTGTAGATGTTCGAACCATGGTTCTGCACCCCCACAATTCAAAAGCAGTTTTCTATAGAAGCATCAAGCTTTTTTATGGAAGCAGAGGTGTGAGAAACTCCATGCAGTCAACTACTGGTATGTAATAAGTGGTTTATAGTGGGTGAATGTGCTGTGTGTGTGCGTTAGCATAAGCGTTAGCCTCCACTCGGTTCTGACCGGGTTCTTCAGTGCTGGTTTTTAAACAGAGAAAGGCGAGCGAGCGGTTCTGCGGTTCTCCCGCTGGTAAAACAAAATTAGCAGATAGTCAATCCTCTAAACTATGCCTGGATTGGCCCCAATGGATCCACTGGACTTCCCCAGTGCCAACTTTCCAGGACCAGGATTTAGCACCTCAGAATCTGCTTAAAGCAGTTCATTTCTGTTCTAACAGGATGTGTTGTCAAGCTATGAAGTCATTTTACCATAGTGACATCTGTTTATGACTGATTTGTACAGGACAACAGAATCATATCCGCTTTGTGTGGGAAGTAAATGCTTCCTGAAGCGCCTCCACACTCTAAATAAAGGCCGGAAATCTTTTTTGGACTTGATATGATTATATATTGCTACAGACTTGACCACTGATGTGACCTACACTCGAAAAACCGCCTAGGAAGATTCTTTAAAGAAGAGCTTTTCAAGCCCAGATCCTCAAATCCAAAGCCAGGGCAACCGAAAGCGTTGGGTCCCCAGCTCCATCGCACCACCTAACACATGCCTGTGCCGGCCAGCGTTGCGCCATATGTAATGAGGGCAGAGAGAGCTTGGCAAGTTGTGCTCTTTTGGGCTCTGGCTGCTGATGGCAAAGTGGCATGGCTCAGGTTTTCGAATTCGCGACCTCCAGGGCCATAGTGGTAGCTATTAGACCGATGGGCCACTCGGAGCCCATCTTGCAGGCTTGTTGTCTGGACCGGTCGGCGACTCTAAATGTGTGACTGGAACTAACTGCCCAGTGGTGTTGCAAAGATGGCTGCCAAGTCAAAAGTCTTGCCTACTAGGAGGTGTGGCATCGTATCAACCAACATCTAACAGACAGACTTGTGGTGGGTTCCTCCTGGCGAAAGATCTTGTAATTCCTTACCCTGTGTCTAGTGTGCAGACCGTCTGACCACCGTCTGGCACAAAGACCGCAGACAATACTCTGATGGGGATTAGAGCTCACAACCTCCTGATGATATGACCAAACCTTAGAGACAGCTGTCTACCAGTATGAGGTTCCCTGTGAGGTATATTGACCTGTGTTCTTGACCTTAAGACTCTTTCTCCTCTCTCCTCTACAGGTCAGCTTCTACTGCGGGATCTTCCTGCTGGTCTGCATTAGCCTGGACCACTACCTGTCCATCGTTCACGGCGTGCAGATGTACTCTCACAAGAAGCCCGTGGTGATCCAGCTCAGCTGCATGGCCGTCTGGATCTTCTCCCTGCTCCTCTCCATCCCTGACTTTCTCTACCTGCAGGCGGCTAGCGACCCCAAAAAGGGAGATAAAACCCAGTGTGGCCACCGGTACCCCTCAGACGAGTGGCGTCTGGCCTCCAGACTTCTCTACCACGTGTTGGGCTTCATGCTCCCGGCCGCTTCGCTGCTGTACTTCTTCTCCTTCATCCTGCTGCGGCTGCAGACAAGCTGTGAGGGCCTCCAGAGGCAGCGAGCCATGCGGGTCATCCTGGCCTTGGTGGTGGCCTTCTTCATCAGCTGGACACCCTACAACATAACCCTCCTGGTGGACACCATCCAGAATGCGTCCAGCGGTTCCACCGGACTGTCCGGAACTTGTGTGCAGAGCAGGTGGACGGCGTTGAACATCACAGCAGTTCTGGCCTTCCTCCACTGCTGCCTAAACCCTATGATCTACTTCATCTTTTCGGAGAAATTCCGGCGTTGGGTGTTAACCGTTTTGAGGTGTGGAGGCTGTTCACTGGACAGTAGGGACGCCTTCCTGTGGGATTCGGAACGAGTGGAAGAAACTGCCCCGACAGCACATGAGGAGAAGGGTTCACTGCATCAAATGAGTGACTTGGGACAGATTGTTGAGAGCCAGAAGACAGAGGAGAAGCCCACCATCGATCAGGGTATAGTGTGAAGAGATTTTTGGGGGGGATCACTGACACTTCAGACTGAACTGAGATCTGAGGATCCATACATTAGCCATACATCAGCCCCGGCAGACGTTGCTTTAAAGGTTATGTTAGTGATGCTGGTTGGACCAACAACCAAATATACAGTTGAGCTCCATATACTGGAGGTGCTCATAACTTGCTAATGGAAGAAATGGAGGACCTTAAACGTAAAGTGAGAACCCCCTCAGTGGACAGTTCAGAGGGAAGACTGCATTAGCTATTTAAACTATTACCATGAATGTCATTTGTTTGGAGCTCAGAGTTCAGGTTATTGGGTGATCAGATTCGGCTCCTTAAAATCGTGATCAGTGACCACATTTTCTAGGGCTGTCCCAAATAAGTTGAATGCTTAAGGTGTATGTTCTTAGTTTGTGTGTATATATATATATATATATATATATATATATGGATGATATTTCTAAATATCATTTACTTATTTCTTTTATGTGCTTTGATCTTTTAGTATAAATATTATAATAAATAACTATATTATGGGGTTGAATGTTATGGGGTGTGTGTATGTATGTATGTATATGTATGTGTGTGTATATATATATATATATATATATATATAACATAATATAACATCAAAGCATATAGAAGAAATAAGTCAATTATATTTAGAAATAAGAAATAATACACGTTACAGGGTTAAATAGAGGAACTATGGGACAGCAGAAAATACTGCAATAATAATATTATGTATTATTAAGTAATTATATATATATGTTTTCATGTTAAGCGATTATGTAATGTGATTTTCTACATTGATATATTCTCTCAACCAAAACCTGAGACTCTGCCTTTTACAAGTGCACCAACAAGCAAACAAATATCACAATACAAATTGTTTATGATGATAATATCACAAAGTAGCATGACACATTTTTGCCAAATCTCCCACCCTGCTGCCGCTGCATGTTTTTAAATCCGTTTCAGGAAAAATGATATATATATATATTATAGTGCTGCCCTTTTGTTGGGAGGAAAGGGACAAAACCAGCTACGTATTTTCTGACGTTATTTTTATATTGTTTATTTTTTATTTGCACTTTAAAACTGAATGCTACATCAGGGACGGATTACTTCGTAGCCTGTTTTGAAGTTAATGATAATTTATGTCTGAATATTTAATTTATTTGTCATTGTATTGTCTTGTAAACATGTAGCACTTCAGTTCATCTTGAGCTTTCATGGTTTTCGGGGGAGATTTCGAGGTGGAAGAAACGCAACATCATCATGATTATCATCAGCTACGCCGTTCTTTGTGCCGCTTCCTGAGTCAGGGTCATGTGGACACTTTTGGAGTGTGTGCAGTGTTGCTTTCCTGTGTTGCGTGAGCTTTGCTCACTGAGGCCTGGGAGAAAGGCCGTATTCTGAACTCTGGTGGGATTCCCCACAGAGGTTCATAAATAAAAGGGGCTTAAAGGTGGACTGTGCTGGAAGTTTCACAACCTTCTGTGCTCATCTGTGGAATTTCCACTGTGAGACAGAACTGACAGACAGTCAGGCTTGGACCCTTTATATACACTTGGAGAGCCATAGAAAGACGGGACTGAACTGGGCTTTGGGAGCTGGTTGTTTCACAAGAGCAAACCATCCTGGGATTAGAGTCAATGGAGCTGTGCTTATATAATTACCAGTGTTGCACTAAAAAGCTTGGAAATGTGATTAAAAAGTTTTTATATATCTGATTCTGTGTAAAATCTGCATATTATCTTAGTTTTACGTCTATATTACTGTGTAGGTGTCGAAAGGGAGGAATGAATATATATATATATATGTGTGTGTGTGTGTCTGTGTGTGTATATATAGAAACATAAATGTATGTATGTATGTATGTATATACATGTACACATAATTTAGTAGGGCTTTTCGATGGCTCCTCTGCTTGCCTAATAATATTCCTAGTTAATATTATTAATATGGTTATAAGTAATATATTAATAATAATGTAATTACTTATTTTATATTATATAGTATAATATATAGCACAATAATATTGACTTCAAATTTGCAGTGCAAGTAAGGGTTAATACGCAATATGGTAATTATTTTAAATAATAATGTTAATAATAATTTTAGTATTAATGTTACTAGTTATATTACATATTATATAATATAAACAGTTAATGTTGCACACCAGCACAGTAATATAGACTTGCAGTGCAAGTAAGGGTTAATACGCAATATGGTGTGTATATATATTTAATATATATGCATGATATAGATTATAGCATGATATTACATTATATTATATATTATCAAAATGAGGAATATTAAGACATTTGATCTGAATTCAGGTCAGATATGCAGTGTAGCTGCCCAAGTTTAGCATAACACGAATGTTTGTGAATATTAATGTCACACATGCATAAAATATATAACTCCTGAAGTAAAACTACATTTAAACTGTGATTTTGTCTTTTTATCATCAGTTTCATGTTAGTTAGAAAACTCTGGCTTTTAAAAAGACACTATTTTTTGTTACCGTGTGTTAGCAATGGTTACGCAACTGACGCTTTTACCTCAGTGGCCTCTGAGGTATTTTTGGTGGGTTTCACGGTTATTAGTGGCTGTAATCTAAACATACAGCTATGAACGATCTTTATCTTGCCTGTTGAGTAACTTACCTCCTTCTAAATATGTAGAAATATCCGTCACTCTCCTCAAAACACCGAATTATGCTCTGACTGAAAACGTTAGCTAACTGCTTACTTTGAAAAACGACGATGGGCATTATGGGAAATGTAGCTAGTACCTGAAGTTCTGCTCTGCAAGTGACTTTCTAGTGCCCTATACAGTACCTGTGAGAGTTAGAGCACTGGGGAGTTGGGGATGATGAGGTGGGGTGGAGATCATCCAACATCCTGACCTCACTAACTCTTTGTTGCTGAATGCTATCAAATCCTCATAGCAATGCCTTTTCCAAAATCTGGTAGAAAGTCTTCTTCCCTGGACAGTAGAGACAATTAATCCAACAGAAGCAGGAGAAACACTTTTAATCCCATTGATTTCAAAAGAAACAGTGAATGAGCAGGTGTCCCAATACTTTTGTCCATTTAGTGTATAATGGAGATAATGGAGATTCTCAGGAACAGAAGGCCCGGGGCTTGGTTCTTTCTGGAACTTCTCAAAGAACCCTTTGAAACACTTTCATTTTTGATGAATTGTGGGACCTGGGACCATCTGCTTTGCTGTCCATGCAAAAGTGAATTTGCATTCATTCCTCAGGTAGAAGTGAGTGGAGATACTAGGTTTAAAAAAAGACTTCTATAGAAGCTGAAGTATCAACCTAAGCTTTTTACTCCAGTAAAAGTGTAAAAGTACTGGTTTCAAAACTACTTCAAGTAGAAAAGTAAAAGTAATGGAAGGATATTAGATATTAGATATTAATGTTATTAGAACTTCATACTGGATATTAATGTTATTAGAGCTTCACGCTGGATATTAATATATTTATAAGATTCATACTGGATATTAATGTTATTAGAGCTTCATGCTGGATATTAATATATTTATAAGATTCATACTGGATATTAATGTTATTAGAGCTTCATACTGGATATTAATGTTATTAGAGCTTCATACTGGATATTAATGCTATTAGAGCTTCATACTGGATATTTATGTTATTAGAACTTCATACTAGATATTAATGTTATTAGAGCTTCATACTGGATATTTATGTTATTAGAACTTCATACTGGATATTAATGTTATTAGAGCTTCATACTGGATATTAATGTAATTAGAGCTTCATACTGGATATTTATGTTATTAGAACTTCATACTGGATATTAATGTTATTAGAGCTTCATACTGGATATTTATGTTATTAGAACTTCATACTAGATATTAATGTTATTAGAGCTTCATACTGGATATTTATGTTATTAGAACTTCATACTGGATATTAATGTTATTAGAGCTTCATACTGGATATTAATGTAATTAGAGCTTCATACTGGATATTAATGTTTTTGGAGCTTCATACTGGATATTAATGTTATTAGAGCTTCATACTGGATATTAATGCTATTAGAGCTTCATACTGGATATTAATGTTATTAGAGCTTCATACTGGATATTAATGTTTTTGGAGCTTCATACTGGATATTAATGTTTCAACGAAGTATGAATGACAGCTCTGTGTCAGTGTGATTCCTGAGTAGTAGGCCTGAGGAGTGTAAGTGGTTATGGGTAAGTAAGACAGCGAGAAGACAGCGAGGACGCAGATGACTCACAGTCAGCTGATGTGCTTTTGTTTTCATGTATTGGCACCGCGCCAAACTGTTGTCTCCGCTCAGCCCACTCTCCCCACAGAGAGCGTCCTCACCACGGGGCTCCTCCAGAAAAGTCCTTTATGATGAAATGTCGAGCACGTGCTGACCATCGCTGCTCTTTCTCAGCAGGGTTTGGCCGGCCCGCGTTACGATGAAACTGGCTAAGGTGGGGCGGCTCTGCCCTGCTGGTTGGTGTCCATCAACTGGTACCTGGGGCCGGATTCACAAAAGCTTTCACAGGATCCTATGAAGACTGTGATGTAACAGTTTTGGGGTTTGGAATCGGCTCGTTTTTGGGGTTCCTGCTTTGCCACTTCCATGTTCTGAACTCCCACAGTCCCAGTTTGACCTTCCAGCACAGAAGGAAAAGGAATCTGGCGATGGGCGCTCTCCTATGGCTGTAGTTTAGATGTTTATACTGTGATCATTGTGGATTAGGAGCTACATATAGAGGTGTGTGTGTGTGTGTGTGTGTGTGTGTGTGTTTGAGAGAGAGAGACTACTGTTAAATACACTCAGGCCCAGACTTGTCTTATCTCCTCAGGTATTAGTTCTGTTTGTTGTGAGTCATGTGACCGCTGTGTCAATTTCCTTCTCCTGACCAACCGTGCGTCCAACAACAGCCCGAACCAGTTCTGATGTTAGGCTTAAATACTAATGAATCCTTTTTTATTCATAGACATTTTTATTGAATTTAATTATTACTTAATAAAATTTAATGAAAAAATAATGTATACATTATATATGCAAAACAGTTCAATTTATCATGTAGAATTTTATTAATGTTTTATATTATTGAACTGTTTTGCTAAGTGGTTGCTATGGTGTCACAAATAGTTGCTAGGTTGTTGCTATGCAGATGCCTTGGTATTTCTGGGCGTTGCTAGGGTGATCGTTAAGGTATTGCTAAATGGATGCTAGGGTGGTTGCTATGGTGTTGCTAGGTGGATGCTATAGAATACCCAATGAGTGGTTATTATTAATGTTATTAGAGCTTCATACTGGATGTTAATGTTATTAGAGCTTTATACTGGATGTTAATGTTATTAGAGCTTCATACTGGATGTTAATGTTATTAGAGCTTCATACTGAATATTAATGTTATTAAAACTTCATACTGGATATTAATGCTATTAGAACTTCATACTGGATATTAATGTTATTAGAACTTCATACTGGATATTAATGTTATTAGAGCTTCATACTGGATATTAATACTATTAGAGCTTCATACTGGATATTAATGTTATTAGAGCTTCATACTGGATATTAATGTTATTAGAACTTCATCCTGGATATTAATGCTATTAGAGCTTCATACTGGATATTAATGCTATTAGAACTTCATACTGGATATTAATGTTATTAGAACTTCATACTGGATATTAATGTTATTAGAGCTTCATACTGGATATTAATGCTATTAGAGCTTCATACTGGATATTAATGTTATTAGAGCTTTATACTGGATATTAATGTTATTAGAGCTTCATACTGGATATTAATGTTATTAGAGCTTCATACTGGATATTAATGTTATTAGAACTTCATCCTGGATAATAATGCTATTAGAGCTTCATACTGGATATTAATGTTATTAAAGCTTCATACTGGATATTAATGTTATTAGAACTTCATACTAAATATTAATGTTATTAAAGCTTCATACTGGATATTAATTTTATTAAAGTTTCATACTGGATATTAATGTTATTAAAGCTTCATACTGGATATTAATTTTATTAAAGTTTCATACTGGATATTAATGTTATTAGCGCTTCATACTGGATATTAATGTTATTAGAGCTTCATACTGGATGTTAATGTTATTAGAGCTTTATACTGGATATTAATGTTATTAGAGCTTCATACTGGGTATTACTGTTATTAGAACTTCATACTGGATATTAATGTTATTAGAGCTTCATACTGGATATTAATGTCATTAGAGCTTCATACTGGGTATTACTGTTATTAGAACTTCATACTGGATATTAATGTTATTAGAGCTTCATATTGGATATTAATGTCATTAGAGCTTCATACTGGATATTAATGTTATTAGAGCTTCATACTGGATATTAATTTTATTAAAGTTTCATACTGGATATTAATGTTATTAGAGCTTCATACTGGATGTTAATGTTATTAGAGCTTCATACTGGATGTTAATGTTATTAGAGCTTTATACTGGATATTAATGTTATTAGAGCTTCATACTGGATATTACTGTTATTAGAACTTCATACTGGATGTTAATGTTATTAGAGCTTTATACTGGATATTAATGTTATTAGAGCTTCATACTGGGTATTACTGTTATTAGAACTTCATACTGGATATTAATGTTATTAGAGCTTCATATTGGATATTAATGTTATTAGAGCTTCATACTGGATATTAATGTTATTAAAGCTTCATACTGGATATTAATTTTATTAAAGTTTCATACTGGATATTAATGTTACTAGAACTTTATTTTAGATAATAATTGTATTAGTACCTCATGTGTAGAACCCTTTTGTACATACTGTACCTTTACTGCAATACATCGGTTCATAACCCTGATAACATGAGTTGTGCTGCCCCCTTGTGGCTGTTTTTTTACAAAGATTTCAGAACTTAGTATCAGTTTAAAGCCTTTAATGAACAAATATGTTGATCTGGTTCAGAGAGTCCTATTCTATTGGCAGTAATTCTCTACAAGGACTAGACAAGCTGTGTGTGTGTGTGCATGTGCATATGTGTGTCGGCAATAGGTGCAACTTACAGTAGCTAAATGCATTAATTTGATGGGGTGTCCACAAACATTTGGACATATCTCTGAAAATGCTGACTTTTGGACTAACTGACCTTTGCTCACCCTGTCCTGCTGCTGATAGGATGGACCATGTCCAGCACATGGTTTCGAAACGTCCCCCAAAAGAAGGCGTACAGCACCGGGTTCATGCAGCAGTGCAGGTAGCCCAGCGTGGACGTGGCGGTCAGGGCAATGTCCAGAGCTGTGCTTGTGTCACAGCTGTTGCTGCTGTAGCTGCTGTTGCTGCTCATGTTGATGTTGATGTTGATGGTGTCCAGCATGAGGGTCAGGTTGTAGGGCGTCCAGCTGATGAAGAAGGCCACCACCAAGACCAGGATGACCTGCATGGCTCGCTGCTTCTGAGTGCCTCTCTGAGAGCCTCTCTGCAGCCGCAGAAGGATGCAGGTGTAGCAGAAGAGGAGCACCATGGCTGGAAGAATGAAGCCCACCAGGTGGTAGAGAACTCTGCAGGCTATGCGCCACAGGTAGGAGGGGTACCAGTGGACGCACTGAGTTTTACCCCGTCTGGAATCGTCAGCGGCCTGCAGGAACATCCAGTCAGGGACGGTGAGGAGCAGGGAGAGGAACCAGACGGCCATGCAGCTGAGCTGGATTATCCAGGGCTTCTTGCGAGAGTACATCTGCACGGCGTGGACGATGGACAGGTAGCGGTCCAGGCTAATGCAGGCCATCAGGAAAATGCCACAGTAGAAGTTGACCTGTGAATATTTGGGGGATAAAAGGCAGACTCCATTAGGAGATTCATACTGGATAAAAAAAAAAGCTTCACAATTATTACTTTCAGACATCATTAAGATTCATACTGGATTACAATTTATGCTGTCTGTTAATTCATACTGGACTCAAATCACACCCACAATTATTACTGTCAGGCTATGAAAATGAACAAATTCATACTGGATTAAAATCACACCTGGTCTAAAAACTACACTGCAGATTCATATTGGATTTACTGGTGTTTTGTTAAGTGTCAGCTCTGCCTTAATATGGGTCTATAAATCCCTTGCTGTTTGGCTCTGGGCCTCCTGAGTCATTCAGGATCAAACCCCACCACCCCACCTACACCCAAGGAGCCCCCGCCCACCCCCCCCACCCCCCAACGGTCTTTCTCTCTCAACACCGCCCACCGTGACGCCTCACCTACCCGAAACAGTGTTCCAGTCAGCTTGCAGAGCCCCGTGCCGAAGATCCACCCCTTGGACGCATCCACCGCCCACAGGGGCATGGTCAGCAGCAGCAGGATGTCGGCCACACTTAGGTGAAGGACGAAGGTGTCAGTCACGCTCCAGCTCCGCCTCTTCTGCCACAGGACCACCAGGACCAGCACGTTACCCAGAATCCCTAGGATCACTGCCACTGTGTACAGGGTGGGGATGAAGACGGCATCGAAGGCCATGCTGGAGCCCTGATCGCACACTTCCCCGCAGCACGAGTCCTCATAGTAGGACTCGTCAAGATAGGATACATTGTAGTCAGAGGAGTAATTGAAATCCGACGGCTCAAAAACCAGAGCCATAGTCGCTTTCTGCCAGGAATAGAAGTAAACCAGGATTAGCTGATTGAGGCTAAGAATAGGAATCGATCTGATCAGAGATCCGATCTCACACCTTGTCTGAAATCTACACTGCAGATTCATACTGGATTTACTGGTGTTTTGTTTAGTTTCAGCTCAGGCTTAAAATATTCCATATGTTCCTTTCCAGTATTGTTTACATCATATTTATCATGAAAAGTCTCACATGATTTAAAACGAAAACAACACAATCTGCAAATTTATACTGGACTCAAATCACACCCACAATTATTACTGTCACGCTATGAAAACAACACAATCTGCAAATTCATACTGGACTCAAATCACACCCACAATTATTACTGTCAGGCTAGGAAAACAACACAATCTGCAAATTCATACTGGATTCAAATCACACCTAGTCTGAAAACTACACTGCAGATTCATACTGGATTTACTGGTGTTTTGTTTAGTTTCAGCTCGGGCTTAAAATATTCCTAAAATGTTCCTTTCTAGTATTGTTTACATCATATTTATCATGGAAAATCTCACATGATTTAAAACGAAAACAACACAATCTGCAAATTCATACTGGATTAGTAGTTAATAGTTAATAGCAGTTCATTTTTTAATTATTCAGAGTAAATTCTGAATCATTCATAGCAGTAGAATTAATAATTGGCCTCTAATACTAGTGTACTACAAATACTAGACTGATTTGAAAAGAAGCAATAATCAATAATCACTTACCGATCCGAACAAACGCTCTCAGACAGAACACTGTGAGTTTTGTAGCTCTGGATAAAAACAAAAAAAACAGAACTGCTCTGAATCTGCTGATTTCACGTCCTCATCCGCCGTGGAAAACCACTTTCATCAAGATCTGAAAAGCGAGCATGAAGTGCAGTGAATGAGCAAGAGAGGGAGAGAGAGCGAGAGAGAGCTCTTACAGCCTTCAACACTGAGGCCAGTCAGACCTCGTTCACATAAAATACAACAGAGTATCTAAGAGATGGTAGCCTGTAGGGAACGACTACACACGACTGAAGGTGAGTGGGGGGGGACACACGCCCAATATGCTAAATAGATGATACCAGGAGCCAATAGGAAAGTGTGAGTTTTACTCAACAGAATGTTGAACCAGCACAGCAGAGTTTTGCATATGTTTGCCATTTGTAAGCTAGCATGGGCCAATCACCGTCCATTTACTAACGGCAATCGACTGAACCTGATTCAACTCAAAGCTTCCTTTAAACATAACAAATCTTCACCAAACTTAAGAGAGTTGAGTTACATGTGGGAAAATATCCAGTTGTCCGTACGACAGACTTCATTCACTTGGGTAAAAACAACTGGGGAACCGTGGGATTGCAGCGTAGCGTTAGCTAGCAAGCTAATTTGCTAGCCTGGAAAGTAGCAGGTGTGTAGCAGGAGTGAGGTAATGGCGGACAGCAAAGCTGGTGTGATATTAAAACCTTAAAAAATTATATAAATATTTACAGAAAATTTACATCTGTACAATTTGGTTCAGTGAGATTTAGAAGCTCAGTTCAGTTATAGATTAGGTTTATAGATCAGGTTTATAGATTAGGTTTATAGATTATAGTATGAGGTGCGCATTGTGGTTGAGGAGCCGTACAGCTCTGGGGAAAAAGCTGTTAGCGTGCCGTGTTGTGTTGTGCTGGTTTTGATGGTAATACGTAAAAAAAAAAACGTTAAGGCTCTAAACTGATCGGACAAACCGAACAGGACTGGTTTGAGGTGGAAATGGTGTTTTTCCGACTAGAACAGTGTAGAAATACACTTTTAACGAAAGACGACGAATTTAACGAATGGTTGCTTGGCTTCGTTCGCGGTATTAGCAAAGGGCTGCTAACTATGTTTGGTGGAAGTTGGGTTGGACATTGATGAATAAAATGATCGTCATGATGTAGATTGCAGATTCTTAGTAGTTAGGAAATAAAGGATGCTTAACGAGGGTCATTTTGCTTTTCAAGTATATTAGTGAGGAAATTAGCTGACCTTTTACCCAGTTTCTAGAATGATCAAATCAGCTGAATTCTTCATTCCTTTTTTCGGTTTGATTTCAGTTTCGTTTCGCTGTGTTGACGGCTTCTGGACTCGTCCCTCCTCTGAACTCATGCTAACGTTAATTCCTACATTTTCTGGGACTTTTTTTTGTTTATTTGTTTTCTCTGGGTTACTTTTACTTCCTATTTCACAGAAGGGACCAGGCTGGCCAATCTGATAAATCACGCTCACGAGAGCTAGCCTTCAGTTCCAGCCCAAAACAAGCAAAAATACCCACCATTTTTATTAAACAATAAATAGAATAAGAAAAATATGTACTGTAATACTATAAGTAATAAAGAGCTGTTAAAAAAACAGCTATTATTTAGAGATATAATTATATAAATATTTACAGAAAATTAACATCTGTACAATTTGGTTCAGTGAGATTTAGAAGCTCAGTTTAGGTATATATTAGGTTTATAGATTAAGTTTATAGATCAGGTTTATAGATTAGGTTTATAGATTATAGTATGAGATGCCCACTGTGGTTGAGGAGCCGTACAGCTCTAGGGAAGAAGCTGTTAGCGTCCCGTCATGTCGTGTTGTGCTGGTTTTGATGGTTCTGAGTCTTCTACCAGAGGGTAGTATCTTGAAGAGGTGATGTCCAGGGTGAGTAGGGTCAGCTGTGATGTGTCATTGGATGGCAGATTGCATCCAATGATCATCTCTGCTGTTCGTGGTGTGTTGGGTCATGTGAGATGTTTTGGGTAGGTAGTTTTGGGGGGACGTGCCGAGTGGTCACTGTCCTGGTATCAAGTTTTTATAGTATGGCCAGTCATAAAGATCTTGTATTTGATCAAGTGTCTCCTAATGAACAAACTACAGAACTTATATGGTCATTTTTTACACACCAGTGGTCAGGCGGGTTATTTAAGTTCCAGTAAATGCTGATGGTCAGTTTTCTTGTAATATTTCCAATAGTGTTTTAAAAGGTTGACCATACTGGTCTAAAACAAGATATATTTAATCACTTTCCTCCTAATCAGCAAGATCTAACTTCCTCTAGTGGTCAGTCCTTGTGTTATGATTTCAGTTTCTTTTAAACAGTGTGAAAAGCCAGCCTGTGCCAGCGGCTGCCAGCAGAGGGCGACGGCGGCAGATTGTCTGGGCAAATTTAAGTTCCAGTAAGTTCTGGTGGTCAGTTTTCTTGTATTTTTTTTTTATAATGTTTAAATGGTCAGTCATGTGGGTTAATGGAGTGTCTCATAGGGGCGATTTTTACTTCCTATTAGAGCTATTAGAACTTCATACTGGATATTAATGTAATTAGAACCTTATACTGGATTTTAATGTTATTAGAACTTCATGCTGGATATTAATATTGTTAGAGCTTCATACTGGATATTAATGTTATTAGAACTTCATGCTGGATATGAATGTTATTAGAACTTCATACTGGATATTAATGTTATTAGAACTTCATGCTGGATATGAATGTTATTAGAACTTCATACTGGATATTAATGTTATTAGAGCTTCATGCTGGATGTGAATGTTATTAGAACTTCATACTGGATATTAATGTTATTAGAGCTTCATACTGGATATTAATGCTATTAGAGCTTCATACTGGATATTAATGTTATTAGAACCTCATACTGATATTAATGTTATTAAAGCTTCATACTGGATATTAATGTTATTAGAGCTTCATACTGGATATTAGTGTTATTAGAACTTCATACTGGATATTAATGTTATTAGAACCTTTTTTGTACATACTGTACCTGATAACTTGAGCTGTGCTGCCCTCTTGAGGCTGTTTTACAAAGTGCACAGTGATTTACAGAGATTTCAGAACTTCGTATCAGTTTAAAGCCTTTAATGAAAAATATTAAAAACATTAAATGAGTTTAATGAAATCCAAAAAAATACAAAATGAAGAAACAACAACAACAACAACAACAATAACAACAGTATTTCAAAGAACATGAAAAGTGGAGAGAAGACTCGACTCAAAAGTACTGGGACATAATTCACAGTGCTGGGCAGTTTTAATCCTCCAGTTTAACAACATCAACATCATCCATCTCTTCTTTTCTAATGGAGCAACAACCTTCTAGATGCACATCCTCTTGTCCACCATCAGGAAATCCGATCAGCTCCTTCCTCCATTCAGTCTTTAAAGAATTACCCAACACCACCGCCTTCGGAGTTCCCAGTTGCAGTTGGCTGGGAAGTATCCATCTCTCTGTGGAAGTCCACAGCTGGGAGTTCCAGTCCTTTCTTACACTTTTTGGGCCTTTTTATTTTCTCAGGAGGCCCAGTACTGTTACTCCCGCAGACACACACTGATAGAAGAAGCCAAAAAGTTCAACATTGCACTTACAGTCCTATCATAAACAACCTGCTTATAAAAAAAACTCCCTGACATCATCACAATAACAATAATTTAGCCCATCAGACGTAATCATCCATCTAATCCAGCTGCACGCACTCCTAAACCAGGAGGCTGATTTGGGGTATGACTGCATAACACGTACATAAGCACTGAATAACCTGTTCACAGAGCAGTACTTGAGCACTACAGCACTAACTGCAAGATGTTTAATGACATAATTGACATTACGCTGATGTAAGTGACTGTACACAGCATTCATAAGGCCTCAAAGCACCTCCATAAGCCTGTAATAACTGACACGAGCTCACGCTGGCAGTCCTCATGTCACTTTCTGAGACAATTGAATTGACAAAAGCAGCTGTTATGATGATATTCAGCACACTTGTTGAAATGAGCCTCTATGAAGGTTTACGGAGACTTACGTCTGTCATCATGAAAGGCTTATGTCGGTGTTGTGGCGTTCTTATGAACGCTGACCTGCAGTAAAGTGTCGCTAGTGAAAGTAATGCACATTTGATGCATTTTTAACGCTCATGAAGCACTGTTCCCTTGTAGTAGAGCTATTAGGGCGGAGGCCTGAGTAAGAGCCCTGTTTAATACTTAAGGAGGTTTTTGAGGCTTTTAATTTTTACTGTCATATGAGACTCCTTAGGTAGTACTACAGCGTATTTTGTGACTTTAGTACATTTATAAGCAAATCCTTTCATACTTCATACATTTAAACCAGCACATTTACTACTAAGGATTTTAGCACTTGGAGTATGTACATTCATACACACCGGAAATTGTGTGTGAATACACATATTTATGTCCTTATTAATGTATTTGAGGGCTTTTAAATGTTTCATAGTTTATATATGAAGTCCTGAACCAGGCCTCTGCCTTAGAACTTTCGAACTACCACTATTTCAAAACGACGCCTCATCACTGGCTTGGAAATGAAGCAATTGGCTTTCAGTTCCCATATGGCCCACAGGAAAATCTTATGTTTGGCAATATAGAAATTTCACATATATTTATATATTTATTTTTATATATTTATATTTAATGTAGATGCTCAGCATTCATTTTTCACATAGTCAAATATATGACCTATAGGCCAACTCGCTTGAAATTGGCCAATTTCAGATATAAAACTGTATTATATGTGTAACATATATATAAACTTTCATTATACATATATACATATATATACATATAAACACGTGTTTATATATATATATATGTGTGTTACAGAAATATGTAACAATACATTGTGATTTTTGTGTATCATATATTACATATATGTAATATATATGTACTATTTACTATATTACAATATTTACTACCTACCAATCAAACATATACGTACGCTTAATAGATTATACATGTGATTATACATATATACAAGTATTATATATGTATATATTACAGAAATCTTATGTGTATGATCTTATATATATACATACATGCAAATGAATGTGTGTGTGTGTATATATATATATATATATATATATATATATATATATATATATATATATACACACATTCAGTTGTATGCATGTATATATAAGACCATACACATAAGATTCCTCTAAGGGTCACATTGTGCTTACAGTCATAAGCTGATCCTAAGTATTCAGGTACTGCTTTATAAAGCTCATATTCAGCTCTTTCAGGTGTTATGAAGTCCCAAATCTGGGCAGATTTCCAAATTAGCTGCCATTCAATATTTCAGTTCCTCTATACCTGCGATACAAGTGCTATATAGTTATATATAGTTTCCCAAAGCAATAAAGAAAACATCATCAAATCCCTGAGCATCTCTGAACAACACGGCAGAACTCTGAAACACTTCCCAAAGCTCGTCTACAAACTTAAGGCAACAGAAAACATCACATCGGAAACGGGAAGAAACGAAGAAACCTGAACTTCAACGTCAACCTTCACCTTAACGGAGAAGTTCAGCGGGAAGAAATCCAACGATCACGATCGATCACTGACCCCAGATATGAGCAGCAGCCGAGACATGGCGGGTATCTGAAGTCTGCTGCTTTAGTTTTGAATGAGCATGAGACGCTAGGCTAAAGGTGCTAGCACACACTGGACTCGGACTGTCACCAATCTCTCTGAAAATACCGTTCAATAACACCCTGAAGTTTCCCTTAAATGCTTCGAGAAACTCTCAAAGACAGTGCGGCAGTATGAACAGACCTTATTCAGAGCTAGCGCTCCATCCTGTTTTCTAGCGCTAGTCCACTTTCAAACTGGACCTCGAAGTGTTGAGTGATACCCCATACTGTTCTGAGGTCAAGCTTGTTCCATTAACTCAGAAACCAGACGGGTTGAGAGGTGTGTTTGGGCAGAGCTGAAATTGGTGACAGTCCGAATACAGTGGTCGTTAGCAATGTTAGCCTAGCATGCTCCTTTGTAAACAAAAGAAGCACACGTCAGATACTGAACCCGTCTTGGCTGATTGACTGAATCTGGGGTCAGAAATCAATCATGTTCATTCATTTATTTAGCTAAACTCGTCCTGGAAGAAATATCGCACACACCTTTAAAACCGTTAAATTCTTTGATATTAATATTTCCGTAATTATATACATGAATGTTTATGAAATTGGTGTGAAAACTGGTCAGACTACATCAAATGTTTTTCAGATTATTGGTCCAGGTGGTTCGGAAAATCGTGAAGGCAAATTCGCAAAGTGCACCAGAGCAATATTAAAACGCAAAAGTGACCCGGATCAATTTCTCAAAAATCACTACACCCATACTGAACTTCAAGCGCATCCTTTCTTACAGTCATCAAAGGAAATCCAGCTGTGGAATGCGTCTGCTGAACATGTGACTTTTGAACTTTCGGATGAAGAATTTCCTAATTTTTTTGTTTTTGTTTTTTTTCGGAATTTCCAAATTTTTGATTCCCTCAGAAAGCTGAGGTGTGAGAGGTGTCCACGGACTCGGACCACAGCGAGGTTCTGCGGGAGACCGTGCTCACTCTGCCCTTCAGCCTGCTGCTGATAGGCCGGGCCATGTCCAGCAGATGGCGCCGAAACTTCACCCCGACGAAGGCGTACAGCACCGGGTTCATGCAGCAGTGCAGGTAGCCCAGCGTGGACGTGGCGGTCAGGGCAATGTCCAGAGCTGTGTTGGCCTCACAGGTGTTGCTGCTGTAGCTGCTGTTGCTGCTGTTGCTGCTCATGTTGGTGTGGATGGTGTCCAGCATGAGGGTCAGGTTGTAGGGCGTCCAGCTTATGAAGAAGACCACCACCAAGACCAGGATGACCCGCATGGCTCGCTGCTTCTGAGTGCCTCTCTGAGAGCCTCTCTGCAGCCGCAGAAGGATGCAGGTGTAGCAGAAGAGGAGCACCATGGCTGGAAGAATGAAGCCCACCAGGTGGTAGAGAACTCTGCAGGCTATGCGCCACAGGTAGGAGGGGTACCAGTGGACGCACTGAGTTTTACCCCGTCTGGAATCGTCAGCGGCCTGCAGGAACATCCAGTCAGGGACGGCGAGGAGCAGGGAGAGGAACCAGACGGCCATGCAGCTGAGCTGGATTATCCAGGGCTTCTTGCGAGAGTACATCTGCACGGCGTGGACGATGGACAGGTAGCGGTCCAGGCTAATGCAGGCCAGCAGGAAAATGCCACAGTAGAAGTTGACCTGTGAATTCGGGGGGAAGAAATAATGAGCCAAATCTGACCCTATTAGGAGATTCATACTGGGTTAAAATCAGTCCATAATTATTCATACTGGGTTAAAATCAGTCCATAATTATTCATACTGGGTTAAAATCAGTCTATAGTTATTCATACTGGGTTAAAATCAGTCCATAATTATTCATACTGGGTTAAAATCAGTCCATAATTATTCATACTGGGTTAAAATCAGTCTATAGTTATTCATACTGGGTTAAAATCAGTCTATAGTTATTCATACTGGGTTAAAATCAGTCCATAATTATTCATACTGGGTTAAAATCAGTCTATAGTTATTCATACTGGGTTAAAATCAGTCCATAATTATTCATACTGGGTTAAAATCAACCATAATTATTCATACTGGGTTAAAATCAGCCCATACGTAGTATTTCTATACAGTTAAAAACAAGATTCATACATGGGTTGGACATCGGCCCATAATTATTATTTTTAGATTATTCAAAAAGACACTTTAAAGATTCATACTGGATTACAGTAAATATTCTCCCACTGTAGATTCATACTGGATTGCCTGGACTATTCTGTTCGGTCTCGGCTTAACATGAATCTGTGAAATATTATTCATCAAAAATGAAAGTCTCTCTCTGAGTCATTCAGGATCAAACCCCACCACCCCACCTCCACCCAAGGAGCCCCCCCCCCCCAACGCTCTTTCTCTCTCGACAACGCCCACCGTGACGCCTCACCTACCCGAAACAGTGTTCCAGTCAGCTTGCAGAGCTCCGTGCCGAAGATCCACCCCTTGGACGCATCCACCGCCCACAGGGGCATGGTCAGCAGCAACAGGATGTCGGCCACACTTAGGTGAAGGACGAAGGTGTCAGTCACGCTCCAGCTCCGCCTCTTCTGCCACAGGACCACCAGGACCAGCACGTTACCCAGAATCCCTAGGATCACTGCCACTGTGTACAGGGTGGGGATGAAGACGGCATCGAAGGCCATGCTGGAGCCCTGATCGCACACTACCCCGCAGCACGAGTCCTCATAGTAGGACTCGTCAAAATAGGATACATTGTAGTCAGAGGAGTAATTGAAATCCGACGGCTCAAAAACCAGAGCCATAGTCGCTTTCTGCCAGGAATAGAAGAAGAAAATAGATGAGGGTGAGGATCATAGCAGATCTTCCATAAGATCTGCATCTCCAAAATGGTCATTTTTTTAAAAAATACACTGCTGAGCGCATGAGACACACAACGGTTTACCACTGTTTGCTGTAGTAGAAAATACAGTCACGGCGGAGAGATCTGCGTAGGGCGTTCTAAGAGAAAATAGTCCCGAAACTTTTTTTTTTAACAACAGTTTCAAGACTTGTTTAGTCCTGAGAAGTAAACATAAATAAATATATATAAAGTTTGGTCCTTTTCAAAAAAACTATTCCTTAGTGGAGGGATACATGTAGGGTGTTGCGCAATAAAATAGTCCCGAAAGATTTTTCAAGATTAGCCCTTTTTTTCTACCATCATCAACAAAATACCATCTAAACCTTAAACGACAGGGTGGTGGTAGCTTGACCGGTGGGTTTGGATAGTAAAAATAATAAAAAAAAAGAAAATTAATAATAATAAAAATATATTTGTGTATATATTGTAGTCATGGCGACTGATGGCTGGCCTCATTCCCCACCACTGTACAGAACTCAGAGTCGGCTGGTTTCTCCGAAATGACCAACTTTACATCAAGCCTCCAACATCTGAGTGACTGTTTATCATTCCAACCTCTGCATTATGAAGAATTTTTCCACGTCCCTTTAACATGTTGTCATAATTCCCTCCTTAAATAGCTTCGAAATATCTCGTTACATTAAATAAATGAGGTCATTGGCTGGTATCTTAAAAAAATGAATGAATAAAATTAGTTGTTCAGAGGATGTGGTTTCAGTTAGTGTGGAGATGTTGGTGAGATAAGGCATAAATAATCGTATCACCCCAAAAAAAGGTTCATTCTGATTTAGCATCATGTGGTCTTTTTCTTAAGTTAGCAGGCTGCTCGGTGAACGCGGAACAGGCCTAATGTTGGTTATACTGCAGCATCCGGCAAGTTTAGTCTCAGTTCAGTCCCAGTTTAGTCTCAGTTCAGTCCCAGTTCAGTCACAGTTTAGTCCCAGTTTAGTCCCAATTCAGTCTCAGTTCAGTCCCAGTTTAGTCCAAGTTTAGTCAGAGTTTAGTCTCAGTTCAGTCACAGTTCAGTCACAGTTTAGTCCCAGTACAGTCTTAGTTTAGTCCAAGTTTAGTCCCAGTTCAGTCTCAGTTCAGTCCCCGTTTAGTCCCAGTTTATTCCCAGTTCAGTCCCAGTTTAGTCCCAGTTTAGTCCAAGTTCAGTCCCAGTTCAGTACCAGTTCAGTACCAGTTCAGTCCCAGTTCCATCCCAGTTTAGTCCCAGTTTATTCCCAGTTCAGTCCCTGTTTAGTCCAAGTTTAGTCCGAGTTTAGTCTCAGTTCAGTCCCAGTTCAGTCACAGTTTAGTCTCAGTTCAGTCACAGTTTAGTCCAAGTTCAGTCTCAGTTTAGTCTCAGTTCAGTCCCAGTTCAGTCCCAGTTTAGTCTCAGTTCAGTCACAGTTTAGTCTCAGTTCAGTCCCAGTTTAGTCCGAGTTCAGTCTCAGTTCAGTCTCAGTTTAGTCACAGTTTATTCCCAGTTCAGTCCCAGTTCAGCCCCAGTTTAGTCCCAGTTCAATCCCAGTTTAGTCCCAGTTGGAAATCTGCACCTCTGATGATGCCACAACAACCAAAACCCTCTCTTAGCCCAAACTGTGATTTTATTGGTGCAACATCCGACCGATTATTGAGTCTGCCCTACACAGCCTGCCCTCCATCGTGCAGGAGAGCATCCAAGCCATCCCAAACACTCGGAACTCAAATCGGTTCTGATGTGAGGTGTCATGGTCCTACTGCATGTGGAACCTTTATAGAACCACATTTCGATAAACATAATGATGATGAGGATGGCTACGAAATCAGGACGCTAACCAACAGCCACTCATTTCTCGCCGCCATACTGGACAGTTACGGGGCATTTTCGCTCTCCAGCGTTTCCGAACACAAAGGCCAGGTCGTCCTTTTCAGAGAAACTAAGCTTTTCACAGAACTGAAATTATTTGAAATGAAAACTGAAAGTTCTGGGTGTTCTGTGACTAATATTCTTTTCCCCCAGAGCAGTATCGAACACTGCTCATCAAGATCACTGGAGCCGCGAAGAGGAGGCACTACTTTTGAAATGAGGTCAAGCGAAACTGCTAAGGTTTGTTTTAAGTTTGTTGGGTTTTTTTAATAGAAATACCAGTGAAACAGCAGAAATAAGACAGACTCAGCCGCTTGATCGCAATTTCAACATTTCCATAGAAACTGATTTTTTCAATTGTTGAAAATTGTAATTTGAAAAAAATACCGCCTGCCATTTAAACCAATCCGATGAAGTTCGAAACAATCGTACAGTATTTGAGTAAACGACAAAAATGACACTGTGTTGCACATTGTTTGAGAAATGACAAAAAAGTCTTTGATCATTTTTATATTTGATAATATTGCACAGAATTCGACACAAATTCACGTCATTAAGAAAATATTAAAATGAAAAATATTGATTTTCACTTTCAAAAATGTTTTAATTTTAATTCTAAAACTCTTATCGTACACAATGTTTGATAAAAAGAGGATAATGTGAATTTTCGTAGCATTTGACTTGTGAGATAATGTGAAACTCTTTCAAATAAAATGACATTTGTTCACAAATTTGAACAGAAATCTCATTATATGAACATTATGTTTGAGAAAACTGTAATAACGGCTTATTCCAACAGGCAGCAGTTGTTGCACCGCTTTCCGAGGCGAAATAAAATCAGGTTTTACGGACGCTTGTTAAAATAAACCTTTATGAAAGTTTGTGTAGGCCTATTCCAGTTATTATGTAGCCTTATGAACTGGGCCCCAGTTTTACCCCCAGAAAAATCTTACAGAAAGCGAAACAAAAGACTACAGAACAGTTTTTATTCTAAACAACATTTTAAAACGATATTTTTACCGTGAATAAAATCTCCAAAATTCAGATATGCTTAACTTGCATTGAGCTATAGTACAGTATAGTGCTCTGCAGACTTTTGAATGAGTCGTTAGCTTGATTATCTTTAATTTCTAGCTTCTGTCTAATCTGCGACCAGTGAAACTGTACAGAGCACATAAACAAAGCCCGGTTACCCAACGGCCCTAAGGTCGTAATATTAGGCTGAACTTAAAAATGAATGAATTAAAACTTACGTCAGTTGTGTAATCTGTCTTAGTATGGAGTCTGTGAACACACACACACACACACACACACACAGGTTGAGTCTGCCTTCTGGTTGGTCCAATGCAGAGAATACCACTAAGAGAGAAAGAGAGAGAGAGAGAGAGAGAGAGAGAGAGAGAGAGAGGAACCGCAAGCGAACCACAGAGGCAAGATAAGATCAAATCATTCACAGTAATTTCAGCTCGGGTTTCATGCATTACTGCATTTTATGAATTAACAGTTTTCCATATGTCAGTTTTTCTATATTTCATATGAAGACAATAACATATCACTTGAGAACATTTATTTTATTTGAGAACCTCTCATTCCATTTGTAAAGAATGTCATTTGAATGATTAGAAAAATAAATGTCAAGTAATTCGGAAAAAAAAATCACGTCATTTAAACAAAATGTCACATCATTTAAAAAAAAGTGATTTGAAAAAGTCTGTCATTCAAAAATATGTTTTAAATTTTTTTAATGTGATTTAAATTGCCAGAAATTTGATAAGAAAAATTATAATTTGAGAAAAACCCTCTCATTCATGTTAAAAAAGTTAATTGATCAAAAGTTTAAATAGTTCATCTGTTCTTTGTGAGCTTATGAATAAAAATATTTGATCATGTCTACATGTGCTTGTTTATGTTAAGAGAAATATATACATTTTTCATGTTTTCTAAAATATACCACTACAATTTTGTCAATTTCAGTTAAAGACACATAATTAATTTGTGTGAAACCAATGTATTTTTTCTGTGTAGATGTATGGCAAAAAATATTATCGTAGATATTATAGAAGAATTATGGTATAGTAATCTAGTAAAGTATAAGGTACAGAGTGTATGGTATAGAATTTAATTGTAAGTATGATGCTGCTAGCTAGCATCCCTTATGCCAGGTTTACTGACTGTATATTAAAATATAACTATATATAATTGCCATTTTCATAACTAAAATTAACAAACTAACTCTGCTAATTCTCTCACATCAGCTAACAGACACCAGCGCTGGCTAGCCTCAGTGATGGGGGAGAGGGAGGGCCGGGTTCTGACCCACCCTGAACGAGAGAGGACAGTTATGCTCGCTGGGACTCTACCAGGGGTCAAACTGAGGATCTCTCAACGTAGGCATTGGGAGTCATTTTTTTATGTTACATTTTTGTAAAAGCTCCCCCTACTGACCAGGAAGCCAAACAACCAACCCCCTCTGCTGCCACTAACCGATAATTTTTTGCAAATATAAATGTAGGATAAATTTACTTAAAATATCTAGAATAGAACCTAGAATCTTGCATTTTTTTGGACAATTACTAAATGTAACATAAATATTAAGAGTTGATTTAAAGTGATCTGCTGTCCAGTGTATCTATTTGTTGTGTATTGATCCATAGTCCAGTGTGAAGCCATTTATCTGTTCAGTAAGTGATTATTTACCCCAAAAAATAACAATAAACAAAGATATTTTTAATAGCTCTATGCTTCCAATTTTGCAAAAAAAAAAAAAAATTGGGGAAAAATGTAAATGTCATTTTAAATCACTGTTTTGAGAACAGCTATCGTTTCTCGGAAAGAACCTGCAAACAAACAGCGAAATTCACAAACATGCTGTTTTACTCACTTTCATTTTATCCCTTACATTTTAGCTATACATGCATATGGGTTTATTCTACTGTTATATGCAGTTTTACAGAAAGACACTCTCACTGACCACTGACTTTATGTTTATTTGGGTTTATTCTAATGTTATATAGAGTTAATTACAGGTAGATACTCACTGACCACTGACTTTATGTTTATTTGGGTTTATTCTAATGTTATATAGAGTTGATTACAGGTAGACACTCTCACTGACCACTGACTTTATGTTTATTTGGGTTTATTCTAATGTTATATAGAGTTAATTACAGGTAGACACTCTCACTGACCACTGACTTTATGTTTATTTGGGTTTATTCTAATGTTATATAGAGTTAATTACAGGTAGACACTCTCATTGACCACTGACTTTATGTTTATTTGGGTTTATTCTAATGTTATATAGAGTTAATTACAGGTAGACACTCTCACTGACCACTGACTTTATATTTATTTGGGTTTATTCTAATGTTATATAGAGTTTATTACAGGTAGACACTCACTGACCAATGACTTTTTGTTTATTTGGGTTTATTCTAATGTTATATAGAGCTAATTACAGATATAAACTCTCACTGACCACTGACTTTATGCTTATTTGGGTTTATTCTAATGTTATATAGAGCTAATTACAGATATAAACTCTCACTGACCACTGACTTTATGTTTATTTGGGTTTATTCTAATGTTATATAGAGTTAATTACAGGTAGACACTCACTGACCAATGACTTTTTGTTTATTTGGGTTTATTTTAATGTTATATAGTTTTACAGGTAAGCACTCTCACTGACAACTGACTTTATCTTTATTTTGGTTTAATGTAATATTATATAGAGTTTTACAGAAGAAACATCATAAATATGGATAGTTAGATACTGTAATTTTAAGCAGCAATTATTTATTTCTATATGTTATTTTATAATTAAAAATCTGAAATTTTACATTAAAAAAGCAATACAACCAATTATCACATTTCTCACAATTTCTAACTAGAAATATTAAATTAATTAATATTAATATGTCCTCATTAAAGGTGAAAGTGGGTTTATATAGTTTGTGGGATTATTATGGACTTTTCCTCTATATGTCTTTGTTTGAGTATATAATGTTAATTTTGTTTTTTCTTTGTTCGTGAGTTGCCGTGCCGTCACGTTCCGTGTTTGGCTTCAAATGAGAACCCAAAGGTGAATTCCTGCCAGCTGTGGCAGCGTGGCAGCAAGTACTGAATTGAGAATATCAGAGCACTTTCAGTTCACGGTTACCTAAACAGTCCGCTGGGTGATATTTTCATTCAGGTCAAGTAGCTTTTACTATTTTTGTTTTTTTTAATGCATGTTATCTAGAACCGGGGTTCTCAGTCACTGCCTCGTTTACAGATAATGTGCAATAGCTGCTTGGGCTTAACGCTCTTCAGAACCTGCTAGACTTTCTTATGTGACCAGTTAGAGATGGACCCACGGCAGCTTCGTCTAGCGAATGGCCGTGGTAGCAGAGAATGCACTGGCTGGCATCGTAGAACCGTATCTAGCAGCCTAGCAGTTGCTAGGCTGTTGCTACGTGGTCATTAGGTTGAAAGGTTTTTTACTAAGGGGTTGCTTTGGTACTTCAGATGGTTGCTAGGTTGGTGCTCAGCAATTGCTGTGGTATTCAAGGTGGATGGTAGCGTGTTGCTATGCAGTTGCTATGGCATTTTAGGTGGCTGCTATGGTATGCCAGCTGGTTGCTGGGACAGTTCCTAAAGCATTTCAGGTTGTTGCTAAGGCGGTTGCTATCATATTTCAGGTGCTTGCTAAGGTGTTTCTTTGTGACTGCTAGGGCTGTTGCTATGGTATACCAGTTGGTTACCATATATTGGTTCCTAAGGTATTTAAGATGGTTGCTAAATTGTGTCAGGTTATTGCTATGACAGTCTGTATGGTATTTCTGCTGCTTGCTAAGGTCTTGCTAAGTGGGTGCTTTAAAGAAGCTAAGGATTTGTGTCTGCTAGAGTGGTTGCTATGGTACTTCAGGTTGTTGCTATGGTATACCAGCTTGGTTACCAGCTGTTTCCTAAGGTCTTGCTAAATGGGTTTTATAGAGATGCTATGAAGGTGTTTTTAGTGGTTGCTATGGTGGTTGCTGTGTTGTGTCAGGTGCCTGCTAAGTAGTTACTATGGTGTTCCTGAGGTGTTTATTTTGGTGGTTGGTATGACAGTTGCTATGTTACGTCAGTTTGTTGCTATGGTTACCAGCTGGTTCCTAATGTGTTTAAAATGGTTGCTGTATCAGGTGATTCCTATGACAGTTGCTATGGTATTTCGGGAGCTTGCTAGGGTCTTGCTAAGTGGGTGCTTTAGAGATGCTGAGGAGTTTCTTAGTGACTGCTACAGTGGTTCCTATGGTACCTCAGGCTGTTGCTATGGATACCAGCTGCCTGCTAGGATGGTTCTTAAGGGGTTTAAAATGGTTGCTGTGTCAGGTGAGTCCTACAACAGTTGCTATGGTATTTCGGGAGCTTGCTAAGGTCTTCCTAAGTGGGTATTGTAGAGTTGTTATAAAAGCTTTTTTTTGGTGGTTGCTATGGCGGTTGCCATGTTGTGTCAGGTGGCTGCTAAGCAAGTGCTATGGTGTTCCTGAGGTGTTTGCTGTCTGCTAAATGCCTTCAATGTAAGTGGAAAAATATCTTTCATGGATCTTAAAGGATGGCGGGTCGAGCCGAACCACGCTTGAAGCTGGTAGGGCTCTTGGTACTGACCAGCTTTTGACCATCGCCATGAAGTACGGAGGGGCTGGCTGGTCCAGTCTTGGCTTTGTAGACCAGAGTCAGGAGTTTGAATCCGATGCGGGCAGCAGCTTCAGCCCGAATCACACAGTCAGACCCATCAATCAATCTGCAGCTGGAATGGAGTCGACGTCTTACAAAACCGTGGGAGGAGTCAGACGATAATCATAACCAATCAAAAGCCCAGGACAGAGCTCATGCTGAAAAGGTGACATTCTGTAGGCCTTCAGGAGAGCAGGGTTCGGTTGGAAAAGCGTTCATCTTTGGAAAGTACCTTGATTTTTGTTTTGGTTTTGACACTGATTAGGGTAACCCCCCCCCACCCCCCCCCACCCCCAGACGATGGAGATGAAGATCTTTAGATTAAGATCTTCAGGTGTCTTCACATACGAGCTGGTCTACGCTCTCAGGTTACACTCTGAAGACACTGTGGACTAGATGGTCAAAGTTCTCAGGTTATGCTGAGCGTCTAGAGAAGAACCACGACCACACTTCTGTCATTCGTCTGGCTGCAAGAACCGCTGCCATTTAAGGTCCTCTCCAGATTACGCAAATGGGTGTCAGTTCGGTAGCCGGTGATTGATTTCAGCCAGTAGGGAATTTCAGAATGTGGGACTGGTGTGAACTTCTTGGTTTCTAACCACCACCAGTTTGCTTCTTCAGTTTTGCCACTGGAGCTACATCATCTGTCTACACCACATGTAGCATCAGCTCCACTAGAGCTACACCCATTGCACCCATCGTTGGCTAGAGGGGTATAAAGCCCTCGAAGCAGCGGAACTGACTGTGTTGTCTGGAATGATGATGGTGATGCTCCATCCAGTACTTGTAGGGATGAGGTGGGGGTGGTGATCTTCACCCAACATCCTGACCTCACTAGTCCTCTTGTCGCTGAATGCAAACAAATCCTCACAGCAATGCTCCTCCAACATCTAGTAGAACGCTGCCTTCTTCCCTGAACAGTAGAGACAGTTACTCCAACAAAAGCAGGATCAATTCTTTTTAATACCCTTAATTTCGGACGAAACAATGAATGAGAAGGTGTCCCAATACTTTTGTCTTTTTATAATATGGTTGTAAATGGAACTAAAGCAACTCTTAAAGAACTTTGTAAAGCCTTTGTAGCACCTTTTTGCTTTTAAGAGGGTAGGGCATTGCCAAGTGGTTGCTGTGGTCACCCATGTGGGTGTTGGGTGTAACTAGTCTCTTTGCTCTTATGTGTTCCTGCTTGGTTTGGAACAAACATCTAGACCATCCAGACCGTCTAGACCGTCCCTGAGGACCAGTGATAGGGGATAGGAGTGCTAATGAGTGGGTTGGGTACGAGAGGGCTATGTGAAACTGGGGAGGAAAATTGGGTAGAAAATGTAAATAAATAATAAGAAATAAACAAACTACAGTTTCTTCAGTAGCGAAACCTGATGCTACTTCTGCTGACTGCTGGCTTTCCTCTGGATGTAAAAAGTGTGGCATGTAATGACCTTTTCAGCACAAGTAGGTCTTCTGGAAACATCACAGCCTTTCCTTTTTCACTTTCAGCTCACAGTTATGTAAATGTAGTAGTGGTATTACAGACACCAACAAGCCATCGTGAGGCATGGACTCCACCAGACCTCTGAAGGTGTCCTGTGCTATCTGGCACCAGCAGCAGATCCTTTAAGTCCTGAGGTAGGACGGTATCCTGACTTCACCACCTTCAAGAATTGACTGTCCATCTGTGGTCCATCTGTTCCTCTGCAGACGTTCTTTACCCTCCTGATTGTTCTTCAGTGGTCAGGACCTCACGGCACCACCACAGAGCAGATGGTGGGTCATTCTCGGCTCATTCACGGTGAAACCGACTGACCTGGTGGTGGTGGCGAGTGTGTTTGTAGTGTGTGTAGAGTATTGCAGCGTCCTGTGGGCACTGATGAAGAACTAGAGGATGACCTCTATTAGACACAGTGAGTGGACAGACAGACACAGTGTTTAAGCACTCCAGCAGCAATGCTGCGTCTGATCCACTACTCGTACCACCAGCAGCCCAACACACACTACTAACACACTCGCCACCACCACCACCATGTCAGTCAGGGTCACTGCAGTGCTGAGAATGATGAGCCACCACCCGAAAATACTACAGTCTGCTCTGTGGTGGTCAGTCCTGTGGGGTCCTGACCACTGAAGAACGCACAGGGTGAAATGAGGAGGCTGATAGATAACGAAGTCTGCAGAGAAACAGATGGAGACAGTCTGGACCTGTAGATCTACACAGTGCTCCTGTATGGATATGGAGCTGATGGAATGGAGGTGGGTTTAATGAAGTGACCGGTCAGGGTATATTTCATCAATGTCAATCTTTATTTTTGCTGATTTTGACTTTCTGTAGTTGCTCTCTAGGTTGTGTCAGGATTTCACGATGAACGGACCAATAGAAATGCTTAAAAATGACTTGGAATATTTTTTTTTTTTACATTGACTGCCATTGAAAGTTAAGAAGGTTTTTGCCTTCTCCTGTAAAGTTGCCATTCTGGGTGTTTGTGGCCAATCTAAGCGATATCCCACCCCCCGAAAACCCGATTACAGTAAGCAAGCACAGAAGTGTAGAAAATTATGAGAATAGCAATAGCGGCGCTAAGACCTCTGCACTTCGGCGCTAGCCTAGATCACATGGCCTGATGTTTTTTTCACACCTTTGCACCACGTCCTGTTCTGTTGTGGTAATAGACGCTAAAATGTGCATGCATGAGTTCTCTGTGTGCGTGAATGTGACTGTGGGGGCTACATTGACACATGTCTGCACACACAGGTGTGTGTGTGTGTGTGATTTCACAGAATTTAGTGTTAAGTGTAACGCAAAGTGGGATGCCAGAACCTGAAGAACTGCACGAGGTGCTAATGTAATATTAAAAACAAAAGTGTGAAACCTTGAAAGAATGACGTTTAATTTCATTTCAGTGTTTTTGAATTTTTACAAAACAGAGTTCGAATAAACTCACTTTACAAACAAACAAAAAAAGGCCAAGCAACCAGGTCTTTAAACCGGGACCGTCAGTCCAGTTTTCAGTGTTACCCAGATGATCCGGCCCTGATGTCAACCATTGTACCATAGGTACAACGTCAATGTGTTACATTTGTAACATCATATCTGAATTCCGCAACATTCCATGTTACATTTGTATCAATATTTTACAAATTCTTAGGTTTTGTATTTATGTATTTTGCTTACCACAACTTCTTACATTCGTTTAATTACATATTGGAATTTCACAACTTCTTACATTTGTGTAATTACATATCGGAATTTCACAACTTCTTACATTTGTCTAATTACATATCGGAATTTCACAACTTCTTACATTTGTCTAATTACATATCGGAATTCCACAACTTCTTACATTTGTATTATTACATATCGGAATTCCATAACTTGCTACATTTGTATAAGTACATATCGGAATTCCCCAACTTCTTACATTTGTATAATTACATATCGGAATTCCACAACTTCTTACATTTGTGGAATTCCACAACTTGCTACATTTGTATAATTACATATTGGAATTCCACAACTTGCTACATTTGTGTAATTACATATCGACATTCCACAACTTCTTACATTTGTATAATTACATATCAGAATTCTACAACTTGCTACATTTGTATAAGTACATATCAGAATTCCACAACTTCTTACATTTATATAATTACATATCGGAATTCCACAACTTCTTACATTTGTGGAATTCCACAACTTGCTACATTTGTATAATTACATATTGGAATTCCACAACTTGCTACATTTGTGTAATTACATATCGACATTCCACAACTTCTTACATTTGTATAATTACATATCAGAATTCCACAACTTCCTACATTTGTGGAATTCCACAACTTGTTACATTTGTATAATTACATATCGGAATTCCACAACTTCTTACATTTGTATAATTACATATCGGAATTCCACAACTAGATATCAGAATTCCACAACTTCCTACATTTGTGGAATTCCACAACTTGTTACATCTTTATAATTACATATCGGTATTCCACAACTTGCTACATTTGTGGAATTCCACAACTTGCTACATTTGTATAATTACATATTGGAATTCCATAACTTGCTACATTTGTATAATTACATATCGGAATTCTACAACTTGCTACATTTGTATAATTACATATCGGAATTCTACAACTTCTTACATTTGTGTAATTACATATCGGAATTCCACAACTTCTTACATTTGTGGAATTCCACAACTTGTTACATCTGTATAATTACATATCGGTATTCCACAACTTTCTACATTTGTGGAATTCCACAACTTGCTACATTTGTATTATTGCACATCGGAATTCCACAACTTGCTACATTTGTATAATTACATATCGGAATTCTACAACTTCTTACATTTGTATAATTACATATCGGAATTCTACAACTTGTTACATTTGTATAATTACATATCAGAATTCCACAACTTGTTACATTTGTATAATTACATATCAGAATTCCACAACTTGCTACATTTGTATAATTACATATCGGAATTCTACAGCTTGCTATATTTGTATAATTACATATCGGAATTCCACAACTTGCTACATGTGTATAATTACATATCAGAATTCCACAACTTGCTACATTTGTATAATTACATATCGGAATTCTACAACTTGCTACATTTGTATAAGTACATATCGGAATTCCACAACTTGGTACATTTCTATAATTGCATAGTGGAATTCCACAACTTGCTACATTTGTATAAGTACACACTACAATTCCATAACTTCTTACACTTCAATAATGACATATCAGAATTGTACAACATGAACTTCCAAACCTTGTGACATATATATGTATTACTGTGTTATGCTGCTGGATGCTAAATTTCCTTTGAGATCAATAAGGTGTATCTATCTAATTATCTATCTGTCTATCTATCCACATATATATATATATATATATATATATATATATATATATATATATATATATATATATATATATATATATAAATATTTATGTAAATATTAATTATAGTACATGTATAATATTGTTGTTTTCTATCATATATTGTAAAATATGTCACACATATATGTCTGTTTATGTTAATATGGGGCTGAAATATATGTCCCATATTTGAAAAGAGACCATTTCTAATAAGTTGGACTAAATGTCACATGTATTTCAATATGTATGCCAAACATATGTTGGATATAAGGTGGATCCATATATTCTAATATGTCATTTATTTAAAATCTATATATTGCCATATATCAGATTTACATATGGGACATTTTACAGGATCAGCAACATGAATAAGAACTCATGAGCTATTAAAGGCTTTAAAAGTCACACGTGAAAAATTGTAGTCAATGTGAAACCTAACAGGAAGTCAGTGCAGACTGAATAAGACCGGAATAACATGTTCAGGTTTTCTTTTCCTGGTAAACCAATTGAGTACTGCTTTCTGAACCTGATCAGAGAGTCAGCAGGCCAACCAGACAGTTTCACATTACAGTAGCAAAAAGCATTTCTTAATTTCTCAGCCTCTCATAAGAGTCACCCTATACTGAAATCTGTATATATGATATATGGTTATATACACATATACATAGATTTCAAATATATAATTTTTTTTTAGAATATATGCAATTGCTTAAATATATAATATAATATATATAATTATTATTTCCCATATTGACATACATTGCCTATTTTCAAATATAGGACATACATTTTTAGTACTTATATCAACATATATATATATATATATATAATATTTAATATATTTTAATGATATGTTGATATGTTTACTTACTTATGTTTGTGCATATATGCATTTACATACATAAACATTATATACATGCATAAATATATGCAATACAAGTAGCTATTTATTATACATTCGTGTCAATATATGATAAATATATATATACACAATATATATGTACGTATATAACCAATCTTTTTATGTAGAGACGAATAGATAGAGAGTGAGACACTTACAGACAGACGGATAGTCAGATAGATTGATCGAACCTTTTCTATATCAATTTCAAATATCATTTTGTAATGTTTTTTTATGTGTTTTTGGTTAATATATGTGATTGCATAGAAAATTCATTTAGCTGTTGTTTTGCATGGGCCAGTGGCACACATATATGGGCTTAGGCATGTTGGTATACCTATTCACACCACCACCACTGATGCCCCCACACAGTGACCACACTCTTACAGCTGAAGCAGTTTGTGTGGCAGTAATTTAAGGGCATTATTACACAGCCCTAATGCAGCAGCAATTTAGATCTGGCAGCTGGGAGTTAGATTTGTATAATGACACCTTTAGATAAGCTTTTATAGTTTCTACACCACATGCCGAACCCTGTTTCAGAAAAAGATGCGGTTATGGTGGGGACGTGCCCAGCCCTGCGGCTGTCACGCTGCATGACTGCATATTTTGATGTCAATATGCTTTGCAGGGTTCTTACTACAGTGTTAGGAGGGATGTCATTTCATTTAGTTAAATACAAAATATAGGAACAAGCCCTGTTACTTAATGCTGTTACATGTGCGGAATTATGTGTGTAAATATATATATATAGCGTTACATATTATTATTAATATGTAACATATCATTACATATCATATAATTACCTCATCATTTCACAGCTTGGGAATGTTGTAATTCCAAAATTTGTGAAATTACATATTTGAACTTCAAAACTTGTTAAATTTGTGTAATTACATCTCTGAAGTTCAGAATTTGTTAAATTTGTGTAATTACATCTCTGAAGTTCAGAATTTGTTAAATTTGTGATATTATATCTTTGAATTCCAAAACTTAAATTTATGCAATTACATCTTTGAAGTTCAAAACATCTTAAATTTGTGTAATTACATCTTTGAAGTTCAAAACTTGTTTAATTTGTGATATTATATATTTGAAGTTCAGAATTAGTTAAATTTGTGATATTATATCTTTGAACTCCAAAACTTAAATTTGTGCAATTACATCTTTGAAGTTCAAAACATCTTAAATTTGTGATATTATATCTGTTAAGCCCAAAACTTGTTACATTTGAGATATTATATCTTTGAAGTCCAAAACTTCTTAAATTTGTGCAGTTACATCTTTGAACTAGCAAAACTTGTTCAATTTCTTTAATTATCTCTTTAAAGTTCAAATCTTCGAAGTCCGCCCCTGAACACAGCAACTTCAACAAATCACACTGCATAGCTGCCTGTATTATGAAATATCTATTTTTCCTTCCTCTGTATGGTTCCCATTTCCGAGATCCAAGGCTTAGTTATGCTACTGATCTCAAGCTGTGTTTTGCCAGCGCGCTAAGATGTGTTTTGAATGAGACATTTCTCGCAAGGAAACTGGAGCTGGTTTCATGTTCTCGGTTCCGCATTTCTGATTTGTGGAAGTGAATTAAAACAGACTCACATGACAACCGCAAACACCTGCCAAACTGACCTGCTGCGTTACATGGTCTCACCAGGCACACTTGGCTCATGGGGGGCCCTACCTTACCAGAGGGGTCATGCTTGAAATCCCATGAGGAGTTCACCTGCAGCTGAGAGGAAGTGGTGTTTCTGCCCAAATCTTGACACGGGCCTCCTGATCTGTAGCCCTGAACTGTGTGGATGATGAGATACTGCTACTCTTCATGGGAAAAACCCGCAGCCCTACTGCAGTCAGTGTCCCAGAACAGCATTGGTCCAGCGTCTGAATGCTGCTAGCTAACAAGTAACAGAGGGTCAGGCTTTAGCTTGATGCTAACATCAAGGCATCACACACTTGCTTCAAGCTGTCTGATTTGCTAGTGTGGTTTCTAGCCTGCTGCGACACACTGCAAATGACCAATGTGTCAAACAGTGTCAGAAACCACAATCATAAGCCTATTTTCGATTACCGAAGAACTTGACGCAATGTCTGACAAGCTGCAAGAAAGCCAGACCACCTTTAGGTTTCTAACTGTAAGACGTGTCTAACAGAAGTGTTTATTGAGTATGTACATTGTTGTTCGATATATAAATAGTACGTTTGTGAATTTTTCGGATGTACAAATTGCCCAGATGACATTTTACGAACCTGTTTACGACCTGTTGATTTCTTTCTTTTATGGAGGGCTGGAGAAAAAGAAACGTGAATGAGCTCTGCTTTAATAGTAGCTGCTGTACGAAATCATAGTAGCTACATAGACTAGCCTATTTGTGTAATTATACCTTTGAACTTCAAAACCTCTTACATTTGTGTAATTACACCTTTGAACTTCAAAACTTCTTACATTTGTGTAATTACACCTTTGAAGTAGAAAACTTGTTAAATTTGTGATATTATATCTTTAAATTCCAAAACTTAAATTTGTGTAATTACATCTTTGAAGTCCAAAACTTGTTAAATTTGTGTAATTACATCTTTGAACTTCAAAACATTTGTGTAATTACACCTCTGAAGTCCAAAACTTCTTACATTTGTGATATTATTAATTAATTAATTACATCTTTGAAGTTTAAAACTTGTTAAATTTGCGAAATTACGTCTTTGAACTTCAAAACTTGTTACATTTGTGTAACTACAACTTTGAAGTTCAAAACTTGTTACATTTGTGTAATTACAACTTTGAAGTTCAAAACTTGTTAAATTTGTGATATTATATCTTTGAACTCCAAAACTTAAATTTGTGTAATTACATCTTTGAACTTCAAAACTTCTTAATTTTGTGTAATTACACCTTTGAAGTCCAAAACTTCTTACATTTGTGATATTATTAATTAATTAATTACATCTTTGAAGTTTAAAACTTGTTAAATTTGCGAAATTACATCTTTGAAGTTTAAAACTTGTTAAATTTGCGAAATTACATCTTTGAACTTCAAAACTTGTTACATTTGTGATATTATTAATTAATTAATTACATCTTTGAAGTTTAAAACTTGTTAAATTTGCAAAATTACATCTTTGAACTTCAAAACTTGTTACATTTGTGTAATTACAACTTTGAAGTTTAAAACTTGCTACATTTGTGTAATTACATCTTTGAAGTGCAAAACTTCTTAATTTTGTGTAATTACATCTTTAAAGTCCAAAACTTGCTACATTTGGGTAATATATAAATAGTACGTTTGTGAATTTATTTAGATGTAAAAATTGCCCAGATGACATTTTACGAACCTGTTTATGACTCAGTGATTTCTTTCGTTTATGGAGGGCTTGCGAAAAAGAAACGTGATTGAGCTCTGCCTTAATAGTAGCTGCTGTACGAATCATTAGTAGCTACATAGCCTAGCCTAGCCTAATTACACACAGTTCTAATCAAATAGTGTTACTGTCCTCTGTTGGTCCTCTTAATGTAAAGTCCTGGTGCGTAGTTTAGTTAGCTAGCTGAAGAGATTAATACAAAATTTATACAAAATGTATACAATATACACACAAAATTTATACAAAATTTATACAAAATGTAAACAAAATCCACACAGACTTCACACAAAATTGACACAAAATTCACAGAAATTATGCCTGGCTGCCTGTTTTGGTAGCTGGTCCTAGAACCACAAAATATCTTACCAGCAAGAAAAAGCCAACTCAGCATCACTTTGCACACTTTGCACCAACTCAGCATCACTTTGCACACTTTGCACCAACTCAGCATCACTTTTTAAGCGTGATCACTCTTGAGCTCTTGCCTCCTCACTAAAGCTTAGTACCGTTAGCAGTGCCGTTAGCAGTGCCGTTAGCAGCACCGTGGCTGCTCAGCTAACCAGCAAACAGTTTCGGACCCTCCTTTCAGAGGCTGTAACGTTGACTATTGAAGTACGTAAAGATGTGTGACGTTTTATTATTATTATTACAATATTTTTTCCGATCCCCATTTCAGAACACTACAGCTTTAAATTTGTTAAAACATCATAACGGAAAAACTCTTTAAAATAATTCAGTTCAATTTAAATTGATTTATAAAGCGTTTTTACTACATAACTACGTAAGTTGGCGCAAACACACTTATGGCTGAGACTTATCGAAAGAGTAATTGTGTGTAATTGTGGTTCATTGTTGAAAACATCTCAGATTTCTTTGGTGGAAGTGGTGGTGGAAGGAACCAGGCCAGGCCAGTCTCTACGACTACGCCACAAATATAGCCACTTTATTTACCGTCCAAACCCACCGGTGAACCTACCGCCACCATGTATCTTCTTATTATTACTATTTTAAAAGTCACGTATATCTGAAACAGTGGGACTAACTTGCCTTACAACGCTCTGCATGTATCCCTCCACCATGAATGGCCTTTAAACAACAGATTTGTACATTTTATTTCTTTATTTCTTTATTTTTTGATCTATAGTAAAACAGCATGTAGTCGTGACCATTTGGTGTAGTATAGGAGCTTTTAGAGCTGGTTCCAGTCACCACCACTGTGAACAGTTTCCAATCAAGCCCTTCTATTAATTCATATCCTTCTATTCATACCATTTTTATGTATTTTTTAATATATAGTTTTCTTCACTGAAAGCCTAGAAGGCCCTGACGGTTCCCCACCAAGTTAGTGGGCTGAACTTATACCGAGTCTCCGAGACACTGATGCAAATGTCAGAGCACAGAGCATCCTGTACATGAAGATGAACCCATCCCACCCAGTAACATACAAAACCCCGTCTGTGCTTTCATCTGTAGTTCACACCTGTAGGTAAAGAGGTGTGTGTGTGTGTGTGCATTGCTTTCTGAAGCTCCACAGATCAGTAAAGGTAAGAGTAGCTAGCATGGGCCTGTAGCTGAACCTTGGCGCCTGCGGTTTCCTGTGCTGTGCAAAGCATTGACGTTGCAGAACAGTTTCAGTCACCCCTGCAGCTCTACCTGGCCCCTCTGAGAGAGGAAATGCGCCTTTCGCTTTAACTCTGAAGCATCTGGATGTTCCTCAAGCCCAGAGCCAGGGAAGTGCTTCACAGCCTCATGAGACCAGCAAGCAACTGGGCTAGTTGCACCATGCCGAGACAGTTCGGCGCTAGCTCGTATGACTGATAACGGGCTAACGGGACGACTAGCTTGGCGCTCAGAAGCCGCCACAGGAAGTGCATTTGTTTTCCCCTTTCTGATCTAATCTGATTGTCTAATCTGACACGCTACCAGCTAGCAAGCTAACAATGCAAGCCACCGAAGTTCATTTCCTAAAGGAAATGCTCAAATGTTGCACAGCCTCAGAGGTCCCCACTTCTAGGCAGTTGCTAGGCTGTTGCTATGTGGTCACTAGGGTGAAATAGTGTGGCTGGTATCCCAGGAGGTTGATGTGGTGTTATTAAATGGTTGCTGGGTGGTTGTGATGTGATCTGCTTTGCTGTCGCTATGGTGGTTGCTTTGGTATTCTAGGCGATTGCTATGTGTTTTGAATTGGTTTCTAGGTGGTTGTAATGGTGCTGTTAGGTCCTTGTTATGGTGTTGCTAGGTGGTTGTAATGGTATTCCAGGTGTTTACTATGGTGTTGCTAGGTGGTTTCTATGGAGTACGTTATTGGTTGTTAGGTGTTTACTATGGTGTTGCTAGGTGGTTTCTATGGAGTTCGTTATTGGTTGTTAGGTGGTTGTGATGGTATTTCTTGTGGTTGCTGTGGTGTTGCTAATTGGTGGCTAGGTGGTTCCTATTGTAGATGGTTGCAGGTGATTGCTGTGGTGTTCCGAATTGGTTTCTAGGTGGTTGCAATTGTGCTGTTAGGTGCTTGCTATGGTGTTGCTAGGTGGTTTCTATGGAGATTTTTATTGGTTGTTAGGTGGTTGTGATGGTATCCCAGGTGGTTGTTATAGTGTAGCTAGATGATTCAAAAGTCTTTCTTGGTGGTTGCAGTGGTGCTGTTATGTGCTTGCTATGGTGTTACTAGGTGGTTTCTATAGAGTACTTTAGTAGTTGCTATGTGGTTCTTTTAGTATTGTTAGGTGGTTGCAATGGCATCGCACATGGTCACGATGAAGTTGCTAATTGGTTGTTGGGTGGTTTTTAATAGTCTTGCTAAGTGGTTCAGATGGTATTATAGGTGGTTGATGTGGTGCTAATTGGTTGCTGGGTGGTTTTAATAGTCTTGCTAGGTGGTTCAAATGATATTATTGGTGGTTGATGTGGTGTTGCTAATTGGTTGCTGGGTGGTTTTAATAGACTTGCCAGGTGATTGCTGTGGTATTATAGGTGGTTGGTGTGGTGTTGCTAATTGGTTGCTGGGTGGTTTTAATAGACTTGCCAGGTGAGTGCTGTGGTATTATAGGTGGTTGGTGTGGTGTTGCTAATCGGTTGCTGGGTGGTTTTAATAGACTTGCCAGGTGAGTGCTGTGGTATTATAGGTGGTTGGTGTGGTGTTGCTAATTGGTTGCTGGGTGGTTTTAATAGACTTGCCAGGTGATTGCTGTGGTATTATAGGTGGTTGGTGTGGTGTTGCTAATTGGTTGCTGGGTGGTTTTAATAGACTTGCCAGGTGAGTGCTGTGGTATTATCTGTGGTTGATATGATGTTGCTGATTGGTTTCAAGGTGGATGTACTAGTGCTGTTTGGTGATTGGAGTCCTTGGTGGTTGCAGTGGTCACTTTTCATGAGACTGAACTTCCCATCCAAAAAGCTCCATCCTAGAGAAACTTCCCAACTGACAGAAGCACATTTGTCCCCTGAGAAGACATATTTTTCAGATGTTGCCACTATTTTACCATCATCAACATAACATCTAACACTCAGAAGAAACACGGCGGTGGTGGGTTGACTGGAGGGTTTGGGTAAGCAATAAAATGGTCATTTTTATGTGGACGCTGGTTCCAGTCCCCTCCACTGTAAAGAAAGCCATGTGGAGGGAACATCTGGCTCTGAGTGGAGCTCCACAGGGTTTTTCCACTCTCGCTGTTCTTGTTGACCATAGTTGACTGGAGGGTTTGGGTAAGCAATAAAATGGTCATTTTTATGTGGACGCTGGTTCCAGTCCCCTCCACTGTAAAGAAAGCCATGTGGAGGGAACATCTGGCTCTGAGTGGAGCTCCACAGGGTTTTTCCACTCTCGCTGTTCTTGTTGACCATAGTCTTTCACGTGGTTTGGTCCTGCAGCTTCAGCGGAAATCACAACGTCCAAGTCTATTAATGGCTAAAATGAAGAACTGCCTAAAAATAGCGTGAAACGGTTGTCCAGCGTTTACGTGTCCTATTTACTGGGCTAAAAATACGAAAGATGCGAGAATTCTGATGACAACTGAAACAACGTCGATTTAACCTGGTTGACTGAAGGCTGATCAGCAAGGCTGATCAGCATGTCTGCATCACCTCTGCCTTCCATAGTTCTTCCATAGCCATCCTCTATAGCCATGCCTTGAGGTGCCCTATGGGTGGAATGGAATGGTTGACCAGCTGAGCTCTTGAGCAGCACAAGCTCAGTCAACCAGCCTGACCAAGCTGACTGACCAACATGACCAGCATGACCAGGTTTGTCGACCAGCATTACCTGCCTGAACACGGCCCACCAGTTTGGTCATGCTGAGCTGTTTGACCAGTTAACCAGCTAGCTGACCAGCATAGGTCTTAGGTATCTCAACTTTGGTGACGAGGTGCTGACATCTAGTGGACACAATCTGCAGCTGCACCTCAGAACATTAGACTGATCTGACTGATCTGTTATACCACTGCTAGTCAACCAGTATGACCAAGGTTGTTGACCAGCATGGCAATGCTAGTTGACCAGCATGACCAAACTAGTTGGCAGCAGGACCAGTATAACAACTTTGGTTAACCAGAATGACCATACTGGGCAACCAGCATGACCAAGCTGGCCAGCATGACCATATGACCATATGAACATGCTGGTTGACCAACATAACCAGGAAAATCATGGAGGTCGACCAGCATGACCAACCAACCAACCACCCACGACATCTAGTGGGCACAATCTGCAACTGCACCTCAGAACCTCAGCCCTGAGAAACATCTGAAGATGGAAGTTTCACATTGGTGAGACTTGACCAGCAGCTAGAACACACTGGGCAACCAGCATGACCAAGCTGGCTGACCATCATGACCAGTATGATGACATTGGATGACCAGCATGACCAGCTAGACAACACCTTTTAACTAGCATGGCCATGCTTGTCTACCAGCATGACCAGTATGGCGACATTGCTTGACCAGCATGACCAGCTAGACCACACTGGGCAACCAGTGTGATGTCATTGGTTGACCAGCATGACCAGCTAGACCACACGTTGTAAAAACTGTAAAATGTGGCCTGTGACAACGAGGTGCTGACATCTAGTGGGCACAATCTGCCACTGCACCTCAGAACCTTAGCCCTGAGAAACATCTGGAGATGAAGTAACGAGGGAACCTTTCCACTCCTGAAACGAAACACTAGAGGGCGCTAACGAAAAGATGTTCTGTGAAATATGTTCCTGGTCTTTCATGCAGGAACGTCTTTTGATTTTGGGCCAGTAGAAGAATATATTACACGGAGTGAAGCTTACCAAGCATGACCAAGCGGATTGACCAGCATAACCAGGAAAACCATGGAGGTCGACCAGCATAACCAGGAAAACCATGGTGGTTGACCACTAGGCTCAACTAGCGTGAGTTAGTTTTGTGGTCTATCAGCATGACCATGCTGATTGACCAGCATGAACGGTCTGACCAAACTGGTTGACCAGCATTATCACATATGACCACGCTGGTTGACAAAGCATGACCAGGAAAACTATGGTGGTCGACCAGCATAACCAACCTGACCATGGTGGTCAACCAGCATAACCAACCTGACCATGGTGGTCTACTAGAAGGACCAAACTGGTTGACCAGCATGACCACATAAGACCACGCTGGTTGACGGGCATAACCAGGAAAACCATGGCGGTCGACCAGCATGACCAAGCTGACCATGGCGGTCTACTAAAATGACCACACTGGTTGACCAGCAAGATCACCCTGATTGACCATTAGGAATAAATTCTACATCCACTTTGGTGGTCAGGAGCTGGTTTAGCCAGCTATCTTGTGGTCATGGTGGTTAAAACGTTGGTCATGCTGGTTAAACTGGTAGACCAGTTTAGCTCTAGACCAGAATCGGTATGTGGAGAGTTAATGGGTCCACCAGAATGACCAGCTTGACCAAGCTGGTTGTCAAGTTGGTCATACTGGTTGAATGGTTTGGTAAAGCTCCTTGACCAGTTGATCCCAGCTGGTGTTGAATACTGGTGAACCGTCTGGTCATGCTAGTCATTAAGCTTTCTGCTGCTGGTCGACCAGCGTGGTCATGTTGATCATGCTGGTCAACCTGCATGGCCAAGGTAGCCTTACTGGTCAGCTAGGTTGGTCATACTGCTTGACTATGGCTGTATGTTGTGGGCTAGTCAACCAGCTGAACCATCTTCATCTGGGTGGAGCCATTGCTTCACTGAAGAACCTTTGAAGAGCCCTTAATTATCCAACCAGATTCTGCACTATAGCGCCCCTGCTGGGCTGAGGTCAGCAGTGCTAGCTCACTCACTCTTGGCTGTTAATTTGCAGCTTCTCTCACAGGCATTCTCTGAAAGCATGGGTCTTCAGCTCCGGAGTCCAATTTCCAGCCCTGGATTTCCTCAAGCTGGTAAATGTGATACTTCAACAGCGCTTAGGGGTTTATAAAATTAATAATAATACAATAATAATGTAACGAAGCCTTAATTAAACTCGAGACTTTCTGTTGTACACTTTTATTCAGCGATTAAAGAGTTAACACACAAGGAAGCAACATCTAACATCTGAGCGTATTTACAAACACAGGCTGCTAACAGAGGGTTTGTGTACATTTACTGCAGTAACAGCCTCAACCCTTTCCACAAGGCTTTGCACTAGATATCAGAACATTGCTGAATAGGATTTGATTGCATTCAGCCCATGAGAGCATCAGTGAGGTCAGGTCCTGTTCTGTCACTCCCAAATCCAACCCCAATGTTTTTGAATAGCGGTCCATCACTCCAGAGACTGGGCAGGATGACCGTAGGCTGCTGGGCGGCTGCTCCAAAGTGTGTGTGTGTGTGTATTTATTATTATTATTATTATTATTAATAATTACATTTACATATATATATATATATATATATATATATATATAAATATTTATATCATGTATGTATATGGTCACTGTCCTGCAAAAACCTTGATTGTGATTTTCTTTTACTTTTGTACATAATATGTATATTTTATACATATAATATATAATAATTTCAAGATGAACTGACCAATAGAAATGCTACAAAAGTGACTTGGAATAATAGCGTTTTACACTGACTTCCATTGAAAAGTTAAGAGGTTTTTTCCTTCTCCTGTGAAGTTGACCTAAAGGTTTTTAAATGACAGCGACTATATATATATATATATATATATATATACTGTATATACTGTATATATAGGGAGAGAGATAGATAGATATATAAAGTGTTCAGAAGAGTGTACCTTCAGGACGTCCTGCATGTTTTACTGCAGGCTTTACCTGTAGTTCATATTTACAAATCAGTCAGAGAAGCACTATCAGTCCTATCTATCTCATCAAGCTTCATTCAGGCAGGGGACCAGTGTCCTTCAGACTCCAGCGAGACTGGCCATTATGGGCAGGGCCTTCCTCAGGTTTTGTAGAAGCCTTTGGGCTGGGGACTGAGGCACAGAGACAAAATTAGTGCAGGAACATTTATGGGATATTTCATTTTTTTTTAACTACTATTCGAATATTTTAATATTTGGATATCAATATTAATATATATATATCATAGTAAGTAATCTAAAGCCAAGCTGGTTGCAGAATCTAGAATGAAATTATACTAAAATTAATATTCAAAATGTAATTCTATTAAAAATGATATACAGAATGTAATTCTATTAAAATTAATATCCAGAATGTAATTCTACTCAAATTAATATTCAAAATGTAATTCTATTAAAAATGATATACAGAATGTAATTCTATTAAAATTTATATCCAGAATGTAATTCTACTCAAATTAATATTCAAAATGTAATTCTATTAAAAATGATATACAGAATGTAATTCTATTAAAATTAATATCCAGAATAAAATTCTATTAAATTTTATATCCAGAATGAAATTCTACTAAAATCCAGAATGAAGTTTGAATAAAATCTAATAAATCTAAAATTAAATCTATAAATACTATTACTTAAATGACCCTAAATGAACAAAAATAAAAAATCAAGAACGAAATTCTAAAGGGTTTAATATTTGTAATGACATTCTAATGAAATAAAATCTGAATAAGCTTTGTATAAAATTTGTATCCAACGTAAAATTCTACAAAAAAAGTATTAATCAGAATAATTCATTCACCAAATTAAAATGTGGAATACAATTTTTAATCATTTTAATATCAAGAATGATGTTCTAATAAAGTTAAAATCCGAAATGAAGTTCTAATATAACGTAATCTGCTTGTTGAGTTGTTATTGTAATGTGTGTGTGTGTGTGTGTGTGTGTTTGTGTGTAAGTGTGTGTGTGTGTGTGTGTGTGTGTGTCACAAAACTCACTTCTTGCAGCAGCAGAATCTTTCTTTGCGCCGCTTGAAAAGAACAGCCTGCCCAAGAAAACAAAAACATGAATAGAGATTTCTCCATTTTTCCTCAGTTCTCACATTTAAAGTATTTATGATGTTTTTATTCAGTAATATTAACCTTTCTGCGCCGACCAATGACGACAGCAGCGATGACGAGGAGCAAGATGAAGATCAGAGCGCTGCAAATGGCCGCAATAACCCAAGTCTCCACAAATTTCTCTGCAACATAGAAGAATCAGTAGAGGAGGAGGGTTAGGCCTGGATGCTGAGATATGAAAAGTTTAAAAAACCTCCGACCCAACATCGGAACCCAGACGATGCCACAGCCATTCGTAAGTAGGTGCCCATAAAAAAAAGAAACACATGGTGGCGGAGTGGTGGTGCACTCCCCCATAAACATGACCGGCTAGTGGTGCATCGCACTAAGGCTCTGCCACTGTGGCCCGAGGATCGCTGCTGGTTCGAATCCTTGCCATCAGCAGCCGGAGCCTGAGAGGGCACAGTAGGCTGTCTCTGGATGAAATGATGGCTCGCCCTCTCTCTCTCCCCACATCACTTCAGTGTGATGCGATGCATCAGAGCTGGGTACCCGCCTGCTAGCAATGTGTAGCCTAGTTTGTTAGCTAGTTAGCATAGCGCATTCCTCACCAATTTTCAGAGTGACTGAAGCAGACGTTAGGACCGTAGAGTTCTTCAGCAGTTCACATTTCCACCAGCCGCTGTCCTTCACTCTCACTGCAGGGAGGGTCAGATGAACAGAATGAAGAGAATGACCCTGAGAGTATAACGACTGCTTCGGGGGGATCCATTTCACCTGCAGATCGGAGGGCATCTGACCACCCAGACTGCAGGTCAGGTTCACTGTGTCTCCCTCGCGCAACTTCACCCCCCCAGGAGCTGAGGATTTAGGGGAGGAGAGGACTGCAGGAAAAATTATCCAGTATGAATCTCTAATAACATAAATATCCAGTATGAAGCTCTAATAACATTAATATCCAGTATGAATCTCTAATAACATTAATATCCAGTATGAAGCTCTAATATTATTAATATCCAGTATGAAGCTCTAATAGCATTAATATCCAGTATGAATCTCTAATAACATTAATATCCAGTATGAAGCTCTAATAACATTAATATCCAGCATGAAGCTCTAATAGCATTAATATCCAGTATGAAGCTCTAATAACATTAATATCCAGTATGAAGTTCTAATATTATTAATATCCAGTTTGAAGCTCTAATAACATTAATATCCAGTATGAAGTTCTAATATTATTAATATCCAGTATGAAGTTGATCTCACTCACCTTCCAGCACCTCCAGCCGCACCCTCCTGCTGATCAGTGTCTTTGAGCTAAACTCCAGGCTACACTCATACGTCCCCCTGCAGTCTGTAGACCCCTGGACCTGCACAGACAGATCACTGTTCTTCTCCTGCCCTGTGAGGCAGCCGTTGGAGCTTTCTGCACTCCAGGCTGTGACGGGTTTTGGCAGCGTAAGAAGACTGAGCTTGTGTGACTGGTTCAGCAGAGTGAAGCTCCAGCTGATGCCCTGCAGGCCCTGATTTTCTGCTTGACTCCATGAAACTGGAGTGGACAGGGAACACGGGAGAGTGGCAGGGGACCCGGAGGAGGTGTAGACGCCGTCGGATGGAGAGGGTGAGAGATCTGGGGAGAGAGAGCAAGAGAGAGGCTAAATATCAGACGGTCGTTCACCCACTCCCAAGCAGCTGCTAGGCTGTTGCTGAGTGGTCGCTAGGGAGTTGCTAGGGAGTTAACCTGTTTTGCTAGGTGGTTTCTTTGGTGTTGCTAAGTGGTCAGTAGAGATGTTCTATGGTGTTGCTAGTTTGTTTCTAGGGAGTTGCTTAGGGGTTGCTAGGGTGTTTCTAGACATTTAATAGGAAGTTGACATGGTAAACTTGGTGGTTGCCTGGGTCTCAGGTGGTTGCCTTGATGCTTCCTAGGTAGTTGCTATGTGGTTGCTAGGTTGTTTCAAAGGAGTTGATAATTGATTTCTAGAGTGTTGCTAGATATTTGCTAGGTGGTTGCTGGGGGGGGGGCGTTACTGTGATGCTTCAGATGGTCGCTGGGCAGTTTCTATTGTATCCTAGGTAGTTGCTGTGGGGTTTGCTTAGTATTTGCTAGTATTGCTAGAAGGTTGCTATGGTATCACTGGCTTAGTGGTTGCTATGCGGATGCGAGATGTGGTTGATAGATTGTTGCTATGGCATCTCTATAGTGTTGCTAGGTGGTTTCTAAGGAGTTGCTTATTGGTTTCTAGAGTGTTGCAAGATATTTGCTAGGTGCTTGCTGTGTGGTTACTGTGATGCTGCAGATGGCCACTGGGCAGTTTCTATGGTATCCTAGGTAGTTGCTGTGGGGTTGCTTAGTATTTGCTAGTATGCTAGGATGCTGTGATGAGGTTGATAGATTGTTGCTATGGCATCTCCATAGTTGCTTCTATGGGTTGCTCAAGTGGTTGAGGTCAGCTAATATGGTACCCCAGTTGGTCTCTGTGGGTTGGTTGCTGTGGTGTTGCGGAGTGGTTGCTAGGGGGGTGGTCGTTGCTAGATAGATCCTAGGTGGTTGCAATGGTGTTGCTGAGTGGTGTGCTATTGCTATAGTACCCCACAAGGTTGCTATGGTGTCTCGGGTTGTCGCCAACTGTGTGGAACGGGATCACCTCTGAGCTCACCTATGACGGTCACATCAGTCGTGGCTTTTAATCTACTGGGATCCTCGGCTGTTTCACATTTCCAGACTCCGCTGTGCTGGCTGGAGATGTTCCTCACGATCAGGATGTTCTTGTTGCCGGAGAACTTGTTGTCATACTTGTTGCAACTGGGTGTGGTCCATTTTACAGAGGGGACCTCCACATTTTGCGCCTGACATTTCAGAATGAGGTCTTGACCCGCCACAAGGAGAAGGGTATTGGGCATTAGCACTGAGAGAGAGAGACAGAGAGAGGGATTACATGGACGTGACGTCACTGATGAGAAGGTTCTGGTGGCTCCTGTCTGATCTACATATTAGGCAGCGAGTGAACAGTCAGTTCTTGAAGGTGATGGAGGTGTAGAAGCAGGAAAGATGGCCAAGAGTAAGAACCAGACTGTGATGTTCTAGATAGACGACTGGGTCAGAGAGACCTCCACAAGACCTGCCTGATGTTTTGGAGATGTTCCCAGGTCTGCAGTGGGCAGTACCTACCAAAAGTGCTCCAAGGAAGGGCAATGGGTCATGGGCACTCAAGGCTCCGCCCACCTCACACCTTACAGGACCTAAAGAATCTGCTGCTAACACAGATGTTATCTTGGTGTTCCAGATACCACAGGACACCTTCAGAGGTCTTCTGCAGTCCAGGCCTTGACAGGTCAGAGCTGTTTTGGTGGCACCGATGGGCAGACTCTATGTATTTACTATGTAGCAGGGTTCTAGACGTTTACGTTCCCATGCTACCTTGTTTATTGTGAACTTGTGAAGAGCTTGACTTGATAATTAACACACAGATGAGACTGAGGTTCTCGTGCAGGACACTAGGTGGCACTCTCCGTTCATAGAAACAATCAGAGCATTGCTTTGACTGTAGGTCAGATTTGATACATAAATTATTCATTTTATTATATGAAAATTTATAACGAACTACCTAGTCAGTTATGTAATTTGATGAAATTAAATATATATATATATTGTATATATATATATATATATATATATATATATATATATATATACACACACACATTGCCACCATGCCTAATGCATTCAGCAGCGCTGCACCCATTGCTGACACGCAATGCACGCAAATACTCTCTGGGACAGACAAACCTGACGACCCTATTGGCACCATTCCTAATGCCAGGGATGGGCTGGAGTATGGGCCCAACTGACATGACGACATACTGTGATATTGTGTTGTTTTGATAAGATTTTATGATGTTCGTATAAAAAATATGAGGATATAATATAGGATATTTTAATATTTTATATATATATATATATATATATATATATATATATATATATATATATATATATATATATTCATTTTAAAAAATCAGTAGTTTTATAATAAATACAATATAATATATACATATATGTTGTATCTATTATATATAAATATTATTATATTTAAAATATTATTATATTTACAAAAATTTGAATAAATACAAAATATATTGTATTTATGATAAAACTACTGGGTTTTTTTTACTGAAAAAAATAATATATATATATATATTTATATAGTGTAAGCAAGTTTGATAATGAATGCTAATATTAATAATAAAATATGAATATGTTTTATTATATACATTTTGTTCATTATATTATATTAAATTGTATTTATTACAAAACTGTTGGTTTTAAATATATATTTTTTATTTTACAAATTAGTAGTTTTATAATAAATACAATATAATATGATATAATTATATGCCACAGAATGAGCATTTCCCACAGTTCCATTCACTATATTTACATATTAATGTAGGGCCTCTAATGTAGCCCCTCGGTTATCGAACCCTGATTTGGTCTCTCGGGTCTCAGCTTACCGCGGACCAGGCTGTACGTGGCCACACTCGAGCCTCTGAAGTTTTCCTGTTCACATCTGAAGACTCCATCAAAGTCACTCGCATTGACGAACGAGATGACGAGAGAGGAATCTGTTGTAAGGGACGCCCGATGATGCCACTTAATGTTCCCTGTAGACAGGAAAAGGAAATCAGTCAGTTCTCTCAGCTGCAGTCACCAGAAACTGATCAGACATAAATAAATAAATAAATAAATAAATAAATAAATACAGAAAGGCCGCTAGCGCTCTACCTGTGTTCTGAGTGTACATAGGGGGCTTCCAAATCACCAAAACTTCCATTTCGTTCTGAGGCTGAAAGTACCACCTCACATAAACATTCTCATTTTCTGTCCAGTTCTGTTTGGGAAGGGTAACCGAGCCGCCCTCCTGAGCAAAAAAGACTAGTCTTTGTCCTGAGAGAGAGAGAGAGAGAGAGAGAGAGAGAGAGAGAGAGAGGTTAAGGGGCCATGTCACTATATTTCTACTATATATTTATGTTAGTTTTGGTCTTTAAAGCGATGGTTTGACCAAAAATGATATGAACATACTGGTTAACTAGCCTGGTCAAGGTGGTCTGTCAACCAGCTTTATCATTCTGGTTGACTAGCCTGGTCAAGTTGGTCAACCAGCTTGATCATACTGGTTGACTAGCCTGGTCAAGGTAGTCACGCTGGTCAATCAGCTTGATCATACTGGTTGACTAGCCTGGTCAAGGTAGTCACGCTGGTCAATCAGCTTGGTCACACTTGTTGACTAGCCTGGTCAAGGTAGTCACGCTGGTCAACCAACTTGATCATACTGGTTGACTAGCCTGGCCAAGGTAGTCACGCTGGTCAACCAGCTTGATCATACTGGTTGACTAGCCTGGTCATGCTGGTTAACAAACTTGGTCATACTGGTTAACTAGCCTGATCATGCTGATCAACCCCTAGCTTACCTCAAATACAGTCCACCCGGCCCAGAGACTGAAGCTAACAATACTGATGCTAATAGATTTGAATGGAAATGACTGGTGGGTTCTGTTACCAGACAAGAACCTTTGGCTTCGTTCGAGTGTGGAGAACTCTTACCTGTGATGGAGTGAGGCGAGACCAGCAGGAGTAACAGCACCCATAGCAACAGCATCCTGCCCCCTGATATTAGAAGTGAAAAGGCAGTTCTGTCAGTCATTCATTTCATAGCAACCAGTCATTCATCAGGTAGGAGGGACCAGTAGCGTGGTCCCTCCTACGTGGCCATGGTAGTCATGGTGGTCAACCAGCTTGGTCATACTGGCTGACTAGCCTGGTCAATGCCAAGGTGGTCATAGGGGTCAACCAGCTAGGTCATACTGGCTGACTAGCCTGGTCAATGCCAAGGTGGTCATAGGGGTCAACCAGCTAGGTTATACTGGTTGATTAGCCTGGTCAAGGTCAAGGTGTTCATAGGGGTCAACCAGCTAGGTAATACTGGTTGACTAGCCTGGTCAAGGTGAAGGGATAAACCAGCTTGATAATGCTGGTTGACTAGCCTGGTCATGGTAGTCATGGTGGTCAACCAGCTTGGTCATAATGACTGACTATCCCGTCAAGGTGGTCATAGGGGTCAACCAGCTTGGTCATACTGGTTGACTAGCCTGGTCAACGTCAAGGGATAAACCAGCTTGGTCATACTGGCTGACTATCCCATCAAGGTGGTCATAGGGGTCAACCAGCTAGGTCATGCTGGTAGACCAGCTAAACCACCAAACTAGGCTAAGCTAGTCAGGCTGTTCTGTTTGGCAGGTTTATAAACAAAACAATAAATCCAAAATTAATTACTTTTTTAATATTTTAAGTAATGAGTATTTAGTAACATATTTGAAGTAATGTTATAAAAGCTGCACTTTGGCCCCCAGGATCAATCGTTTGGTCAATTTCACTGGAACTACTGCATTAAAGTTGATATAAGTTTGAACAGTTAAAAAGAAAAGCTCTAGTTCTTCTGATTTATTTAGCCTGTCTCAGCCTCACGACTCACGACTGCGCTATATGGTTAAATATATCTAGAACCGTTTATCCGCGGAATTCAGCAGCTGCCCATTGACTTCTATTACACGTCAGATTCGAGACAACGGGTTTTCGGCTCTTCTGTAAACACAGAGAAACGTATTGAAATGATTGTCTGCAGTAATTGATGGTACCATACAGACGCATTAATTAACCATTGACTTTGAACATCACTGGAGTATCCCTTTAATGTCTTGACTGGTAATATACATGTATCGGCCTCAGTCGGAGTGTAGTACAGTAGAGCAGAAGGAAGGGGCTTGTGGTGGGCCTTGATTTCTGAAGTGATTGAGGCGGAGGGGTGGGGGGTGGGGGGTTTGAAGAGTGTTAGAAGAAAGGGAAAGAGCTTGGAGCTCTGCGGTGGGCTTTGGTTTACAGACAGAAAAGGAAGAGGGGCGTCAAGCGGGGGACTTCAAAGAGAGCATAGCAGCAAAGACAGAGAAAGAGAGAGCGGTGGAGAGGTGGGGCTGTGGTGGGCCGAGATTGTGCCGGGACTAGATTTTTATCCCTCTCTTCTCTTAACCTCCTCACCTCCCACACGCCCCCTCTTCCTCCCCTGTTCCACGAAAGGCGGATCTCTCCACGCTCGAGACGGGAGAACAAAACACACCACACGCCGCTGTTAGCGCTAGGCTAGGCCAGGAGTGCGGCGTAGAGCACACTGTGGTCGGGGTGTGTGAAGCGTCTCTGAGTGTGAGATTTCGGCAAATCTCTTCTTTCTCTCCTCCAAAGTGCCTTTATTTACGTATCTGCACTGGAGAAGGCCTCGTAAAGCCCGTACCGGTCCAGACCCATTGCTATGCTTTTTAAAGGGGAACATCACCAACTTTTCAAAATTTTGAAATAATTCAGTGGTTGAAATATCAGCAGTCGTTCAGATCGGATTTTGCAAGAAAATGTTTAGTTGTGGAGAAATCTCACCAACTCTAATTTCTTTACAATGGTAACAATAGGAACCAGACATAGGTCGCCATGACTACAACACAAAAATTAGATTTTGTGACATTTTATTGACGATGTAAACCTACCAGTGAACCTACACGTGTCTCCTGAGTTGTATATGTGATGTTGATGATGGTAAATTTTTGGTAAATTCGAAAAAAAACGGGTTTTGTTTGTGGACTATTTTGCCGCACAACACCCGTCATGTATCCCTCCACTGTTAATATATTTATAAATGCATTTTTTAGGCCAGATACCTCCACAGAGTGTCATAAAACAATGTTTCAGGCCTCAGGCAGTGTATTCAGAACTACCTTTCATGTGATAACTTTTAGTGAGGGGCTCCTGGAGGCATTAAACTTTGCAGACGTCTGGTTCCGTTCACCATCACTGTGAATAATTTGGTGCGTTTCACACCAAACAACTATAAATGACTTTGTTTACCTTTAAACCATTCAGTTATTAAATAAAATTGCTTAAATTGTGTAAAATCCTTTATATTCTTTTAAGTTTTTTTCGGCATGATCAATATGAAGAAATTTTATTTTGAGCTTTTTTTGTTTTATTTATTTATTTATTTATTTCTCTTTCACAGAAATTTGCACGGTTATTTTTCTAGGAAAATGACTGAATTTGTGCTGATTTGTAATTTTTTGTCTGTAATGTATTTGGTATTTAATAAAACAAGTATAATTCCCCAATGGCTAGGTATCCCAGGAAAAAATTATTTGAAATGTTCTACTATTTTAAATGTATAAATTAGAATATAGAATATATAAATAAATATATTAAACTATTCAATAACTAATAATCAGTTTTGAGGCGGTAAATGTGTGTGTGTGTGTGTGGGGGGGGGGGGTGTCTCGCTCTGAAAATTAAACGGTTTGACCCTGACCCTGTGATTTATAATATATGATAAATGATAATATATGAGAAAATGTTTAGTTGTGGAGAAATCTCACCAACTCTAATTTCTTTACAATGGTAACAATAGGAACCAGACATAGGTCGCCATGACTACAACACAAAAAAATTATTTTATATATTTTGTGACATTTACTTTATAAACCTACCAGTGAACCTACACGTGTCTCCTGAGTTGTATATGTGATGTTGATGATGGTAAATTACTTGTTTAAGAACTTGTTTATTTTCATAAACAAGTTCTTAAATGGTTTGACCCTGACCCTGTGATTTATAATATATGATAAATGATGTGATTTCTAAAAAAAAAAAAAAATATATATATATATATATATATATAATAAATATAATAAATATATATAATAATATATATATATTATTTTTTTTAAATAAAATATAAGAATTGATAAACGTTTTTGTGATTGGACTTCATATTTAAGAATTCATATTTATGTTTTATTGATTTGATAAAGAAAAAATTGGTAAAAAATTTGGTGAAGAAAACAATTGTTTACACGTATGTCTGTTGCCTGTAGAAGATTTCTCCCTTATTTCCACAAAATTACACAAGCGTATCGTCGCTGTCCAGTAAAGATGTATGTATCTCCATGTATCTCCAAAATGGCGACTTTATAGGAGAAGTCAAAACGCACTTAACTCTGAATGGAAGTGAAGGTAAAATAAGACTTTATTCCAGGTAATTTGGAGCATTTCTATTGGTCCATTCATCCTGCATTACTTCCACAGTGAACAGAGCAGCTACAGGATTCAAACCAAAGAGAAAAACGAAAAACGAACAAAACCCCCCCCCAAAAAACGGAGATACATGGTTTTCATTGGACAGCAGCGACGTGTTGTTGAAACTTTCTGTCTTTTGACCGGCAACCACTGAAATAGGAAAAACTGAAATTTGTCAACTTGTTTTCTGCCAAAGAGAAAAGAATCAGAGGGTGTTTAACAAAGGGTAGGAACATCAAAAAGTCTTAGTTACCATGGTAAATCAGGTCACTTTGATAGTATATAGTTCTTCAAACTTCAAACTGTGGAGGAACTTTTAAGGAACCCTTTTCTTCTCAAACTAATTAAAAATCTTTTCTTGAAGGTTCCTCAAAGCACTTTAAGAGGTTCCTCCACAGTTTGAAGTTTGAAGAACCTCCAAGCGTTCCTCAACGAACTCCCGCATAAAAAAGAGCCCGTGAACAACCAGTGTGTATTTGTAGGATGTAATTATAGACTCAGGATCACGCTGTAGCATCAAGTATTGGCTCCCATGCCTACCACCGCAGGACACCCGCAGGACACCCGCAGGACACCTGCTGTAGCGCCAGGCCGAGAGTCTTACTGATAACATCCCACGCCGTTATTACTGATAGCAATTAAACATTTGGACTGGTTCAGAGGATCGGCCGCGGTGTCGTTCTCTGGAGATGTTGGATTTCACACTGCAAGGTCTGATCTTCGTTCTTGATGTTCTACTGCAAATAGTCCTGACCTAGACCTGTGATTGGTTGAGATAGCTCCTGATTACAGCTCCACATTCAAACCAAACTGAGGTCAGTAAAACAGCGCCAACGTCAAGACAAGTCCCCAGTATAGTCAACAGATTTGATTGTTGCCTTGTTTCTGATGGACCCGGACCCCCGGCTCTGACATATGACCCGTGTTTTTTTCAGGAGCCCCTTTTCTGATAGTCGCCCCACTGGTGGTTGCCCCGCCTCTGATCGATCCCTGTTTCTGACATTCGACAATTAATAGGAGACCCTTGATGACGCCCTTTTTCTGATGGTTGCCCTGTGTCTGACAGGAGGCCTGTTTCGGGACCTGTGGCCTGGTTCTGACAGATGGCCCAGTTCTCACGTATACCCCATTTCTTACAGTTGTCTTGTTTCTAATAGAAGCCTGATTTCTGATGGACAGCCTGCTCCTGGTCTTTCACCGAAAATGGTACTCGTCCAAAGGAATTTCCAAGAACGGCAACAGAGAGCTGGATGACCCTTCCTCAGCGTTTACAGGAATACATCTCTGCTCATTCGTTCTTAAAAATTAAGGAGCTACAAAAGGTTCTTCTCTAGAACCTTCTATATCTGAGACAGCTCAGATGCAGTAGGGGAAGAGGGCATGCTTTACCTCCAGAAGAGCTTTGAGAGGATGGCAAATTGCGAATTTCGGCCCAAAAAATAAAAGCCTGAGCGGGTCCCTGGCTGCTAAACCCTTCGCACTGTTTGCGGGAATTGTGATCCTGGTGCTGATGTCATCCATTAACTTCCATCATATAACGTTAATTTTAACGAAGAATGAAAGAGTGCATGACATGACTACGTAATAACTACGTAGCATGAAGTAGCGGATTGGGCGGCAGCCTATTATGACATCATAAAAAACCACTTTAGGTGTTTATAATAGTAAGAGATGTTCTTCACTCTCTCTTCTCTACACAAACGGTTCTTGAGGGACCCAATGTGGTTCTTCTATGGCATCGCTCAACCAATCCTCTAAAACACTTGCATGAAGTAGCGAATTGGACGGCAGCCTATTATGACATCATTTTACTTAATTTAAATATATATATAATTTCTTTTTCTTTACTGCGATGTTTTTACGCTGCCGTCCACCCTCTTATTCTGAAGCCCTGCACTTTTGTAGAAAGCAGCCACAGATGAGGCGCCGGGGTTTGTTGAGGGGGAACGGCTGAGGCGAAACGCGACAAGAAAGCGGCGAGAAGAAGAAAACAAAAGCAGGAGAGATGTGAGAGATAGCGCGAGCAGGAGGCTGCACCTGAGGAGCTAACCCAGAAAGACAGATGATCAGGGCTGTGGTCAGGGCGGAGGTTAAACAGACAGCTCAGATGCAACAGTAGGGAACAGTAGGAAGAGCAGATTGAGGGCATGTGTAGACGTTAGCTACCTCCAGACGAGCTTTGAGACGACGGCAAAGTCACTGGAGCATCAAATCAGCAGGCCGTGCTCACACTTCGGCCCAAAAAATAAAAGCCTGAGCGGGTCGCTGGAGGCTAAACCCTTCGCACTGTTTGTGGGAATTTGATGGCATCCGTTAACTTCCCTTATTTGACGTTAATTTTAACAAATAAATCAATTCACACATGCTGAGGCCATAACAAGTGACACGTCCAGAAATATACACATTCCTCAAGCTTATTAAAGCTTCACTACATGCATATGACAGTGTAATAATACAGTAATAACATGTAATAACGCTACATTCCAACATTAAATAAAAGAAAGCTTAGGAGAAGCATGAAACGAGGCCGTACCTGGAATATTCACTCACTGACGATCGGATGGTGCACCGCTGCTCTTCAGCCGTCCTCTCCCCGGATGTGAAGACGAGCTGGGTGAAAATTGCTCTAAAGAAGCGTGTTGACCCCTCCCTTCCACCTGATTGGCCTAAATAGGGAAAACAACATGTCCACTTATTGGTTCTGAGTTCTAGAACGGAACGATTTTCTCATCGTTTTATTTCTGATTGGCTAAAGAGAATAAGACTAACAGAGTAGTGATGGATTTGTTGATGAGCGATGGCCGTGTACGGAATTTGCTAATAAGCAATAGGGCGAAGAATTAGCGAAGCTATATCAGCGTTTTACTGTTAAAACAACGAGGTGGAGCTGGAGTCTACGGACTGTACAACAATGTTAGCGTCCATCTTTCAGATTTTTGGATTTTTTACAAAATTTAAGGTGTGCTTACCTAAATTACCCAAAAATGTAGCTAAAAAGTAAGCTTTACATGGTGGAAAATGAGAAGTAGCAACATCTAAACATCGGAAGTTGAAACCTCCAAAGGAAAAAAACACAGAAATGTAACAAATTTAACAGTAAAAATGTTACGATAGTTTGCTTTTTCAAAAGCCTGCTATTAGTCTTACATTTATTTTATTTATTGTTATTATTGTAATTATTGGATTGTCTTACTGTGCTGTATTGTTGTAGCAGCTACTGGCTGCTAAATTTCCTTCGATATCAATAATGTATCTATCTATCTGTCTAGTTTTCACGCTCCACGAGAACCATTTCCATCCATTAATTGCATAAAACGCAACCATTCTACTGTGAAATTCTTGTAAAGCGTAACATGCAGTCATGCCACCGCAAGTGTCGTCTTCTGTACCTCCAGAAGTTCAAGAAATTGATCGACTGATAAGCTGTCATGAAAACTTTCTTGCTGTCTGGATTTTGCTTCAGTCTGCCTGCAAAACCACACTTCTCTACTTTCTCTTCACGGCAAGAAAAGACCCCCAGCTTCAACACTCCTTAAAAAATGAAGGATTCTAAAATTTAAAACCTACATTTTTGGAATGGACATCTTCTTTTTTGGAGAATCTAAGGGTCTTTCACATTGTGTGGAGGTTCTTCCAGCTTTCAGAAAGGTTCTTCACACTCTTGGTCTCGCTTTCAGAAAGGTTTCCTCAAAGAGTATCTGTACATACAAGGTTTTTGAATGGAAATCTTATACTGGATCTTCTACAGAAATCTTTTGGATTGCAGGGCTTTTTATAAAAGTTTATTATAAAAGTTCTTGATACCCGAGACGTCCGTGATCTTCACTTTCTGAACGTTCTTTGTAAATTTCTTCCACAGAGCATCAAGTTCAAGTTCCTCAACAAACCTTAAACCTTACCAGTGTTTTTAAAGATTGGACCGGCATATTTCTGTAAAAGCAAACTGGCTTCGTCGTACACATTCCATCAACGGAAATTAGCATTAGCTCTAATGATCATTAGTTCTAAACCCTAAAAACTTCGGCTCTACACAGCTTCATTAACATTGTCGTTAAAAAGGAATCTAAAAGCTTCATTTTCTAAGCAACACTTAGGAGTTTCAAGAAGGTTCTTCACCCTCACCCCCTTTGTAATTGTAATTTTTCTCCACATTACGTAAAGATCAAGTCCATTAACAAAGCTCTGCTAGGTCGGATTGCACAGATGAACGATAGTTTTAGATACGGACAAACTGCAGCATATTATTATTTTTACATCACAATCTTCTAAACAACGTCCTGAGAAGAACTGAAATCACAGGTTCACAACCTCATGTTTTTTTTGTGGTCATTCATTACATTTTGAAAAGTTTTGAATTGTGAAAAGTTTGGACAGTAAAAATATAAAAAAAGATAAATAATATTTGAGAAATGGCAGAATTTTTACTTCTTATATTGCGTCTGTATATTTGTAAGATTATAGACTTGATTAGCGACCCATTCCAACAGTACAAACTCTAAAAAAATAAACTTTTTTAAAATGGTACCAGAGTTTTTTTATAAGCGATTCTTTAGAAGAATCATTTTTGGTCTTCTAAACAACCATATTTGAAAAAGTGATTTGTCCCTTTACCTTATGAACTTTACAGAACCGTTAAACAAAGCACACGATTCCTATTAAAACATTACAAAAGTTCTTTAAACTCAAAGATCTGGAAAACTGAGCTGTTCCCTAGGTTCCTAAAGGTTCCTTAGGTAAAGTTTTGATGGCATCAATCCATAAAAAAACTTTTTGGCCACTATATTTCTGAGTAGACGTCCACCACATGAAATAAGAAGGTTTGTCTGGAGACAAATCTCCATTAAAATGCATTTAATAGTCTAACTTACGTAGTCTTACAGTTTCGTACAAGTCCAGGTCCTGAAAACCCGCTGAAAAACTTCTGCAAAAAGTCTCTGAGAACTGGACCTAAAGCAGGGAAGTGAATCTAAAATATTTGACTCATCTTGTATCTAACTGCTTCTTGTTTTCACAAAAAAGTATATATATATATATATATATATATATATATATATATATATATATACAATAGAAGCTATTAAATTCAACCGTCACACAAAAAACCTGCTGAACTTTCAACTGGAAGTCAATGTAAGACGACTGTATGACTATCCAAGTCATTTCGGAGCTTTTCTATTGGTCCAATCACCAAGAAAATCTGAGACCACATTAAAAAAAAACAACTGCCAGATTAAAATTTACAGCATTTAGCTGAAGCTCTTTTCCAGAGCAACTTACAAGGTTACTCGTATTACAGAGGAGGGCCGATGTAGTGTTAGGAGACTCGCCCAAGGACTCTTATTGGTGTAGCGTAGCACAGTCACCCTCACTGGGAATCGAACCCCAGTGCCACATCAAGCACACATTTACATTATGTCAAAAACTGAAAAAGATTAATATGATATTAATATGAACAGATATATGATATCTTTCTCAAAAACTGCACATATAATATCATCATCCGGTGCTCAGCCGACATAGGTCCATCTATAAAGCACATCTTTAAAAGATTGAAACATGAACAATAACCAATGAAAGACTATTTGGACCAATTAAGATGACTTTGCCCGTACAGCCCATTCCTGAAGATCACTGTAAAAGTGCACCGGCTTCATTGTACAACACCATAGATGGAAATAAGCTGGAACCACTCTGACGCCACAGCGCCATAAATGTTTTTTGCCTCATAACAAACAACAGTAGAACTAGAGTATTTAGTGCTAGATAGAACTATTTCTTTACAAGGTTCTTTAATGAACCTTTAAAGAGCCCTTTCTCTTTGGAGGAGAAGGTTCTATAAAGGCTCTATAAAGAACCACTTTTCTTGAACCAGAAGACACCTTAAAGAACCCTTAATATGTACATATTAATATAATGTACATATTAAGGGTTCTTCAAGGGTTCTTCGATGTAGTTTTTGAGATTTCTATGCTGTTCTAGTCATCTTTTATGAATAAACATTTTTGTATACAGTATCTTCTACAAATGATTCAGTATCCACTATGAATTATCTCATGTTTACTATAAATCATTTAGTATCTACTACAAATTATTCAGTAACTACTTTAACTTTTTTCAGTATGTACTCTGGAAATGTAGTATCCACTATGAATTACTCAGAAACCACTGTGAATTATGATGTATCCACTATGTATTACTCCATATTTACTATAAATCGTCCAGTATCCACTACAAATTATTCAGTAACTTATCTTTTTTCAGTATGTACTTTGGATATGCAGTATCCACTATGAATTATCCCATGTTTACTATACATCATTCATCAGTATCCACTACAAATTATTCAGTAAGTGCTCTAACTTTTTTCAGTATGTACTTTTCAGTATGTATAACTTTTTTTCAGCTTTATTTACGTTGTCATTTCATAAAACACCTATTTTGAAGGTTATTTCAATTCAAAAAAGGTTGGTTCTTCACCCTCACCCACCTACAAAAGTATACATAAAATGATTCTCCTACAGTTCTAAAGTTAAGTTCGGATTCTAAACTCCTTCAAAAATCCAGGAACACACCTCAGTGTTAGCAAACCATCCACTGAGTACAATTCAGAACATGCAAGTTGTGCTATTTTGGTTCTTCTTTTCTTGCACCACATTCCAGTTTCATTTCACAGCTTCAAGAACCATCTTCTGTACTTCAGCAGAGTCAACAATACATTTACTGAAAGGGGTTTTTGCAACACAGAAGATCTGTAAAAGCCAATAGTTCCTTAAAAGCCTTTCAGTGCATGGACTGCAAAGTTGGACATCTCAGTTCAATTATGGTCCTTCAAGAAACTAATAGGGTTTCTGTTTGGTGTCGCTCAAAGAACCTTTAAAGATGTTGCAACCCAGGCAACCCAGACTCAACAACAGTCCTACGGTCCACTAATGGTCAAATAACATCGAAAGCAACCATGAAAACTACCAGAGGAACCCAGTTTGGGACAAGACAGGCGTCTCTGCAGCAGAAGACAATGGAACTTGGAGATGTTGCTGTTGGACCCTCAAACATGACGAATAGAGGCCTTGACCAAGTGCATCAGTCCTGACACCTGGCTTTAAAAGCCTGAGCTCGGCCTTCGTCCTGCTGAGATGCGCTCTGAAGGACAGACAAGTAGATGGAGCCCGAGCGAGAGGTAGCCAAACTGAGAAGGAACAGCGAACTGCTTTAGGACAGGGGTGGTTTGCTCAGGGGAACCACATGAAGGTCGAAACAAACATGTCGCCTGCCTCACATCTGTCTCTGAGGTTTCTCCCCTCTTTCATTCTTCTCTTCCTGCCTCGCTCGAGCTCGTCTTCAAAAAACAGCCAAGCCTCACTCACACTGCCTGCACCTGAAACGCTCAGCAGGCCGCCTTGTTCAACCCCCCGAACTGCAGCCTGGTTACCCGTTCTCATCTCACACCCGTAAAAAACGAGGGATCCGATTGGTCACAGGATCCTCTCAGGACCATCCGCTGAAAGGTCCACGGCCGTTTCTGAGCATATGGAGGCCCTAAGCGACTTCCTACCCACCCCCTTTTCTCAATTACTGCACTAAGGAAGGTTTGAAAAGTCGACTATTCTGACGAGGCTAATGTTTTTTTCCTCATAACAAACAACAGTAGAACTCTGTATTTAGTGCTAGATAGAACTATTTTTAAAGGTTCTATCAAGAACCACTGCTCTTGAACCAGAAGAAACATTAAAGAACCCTTGGGTTTTTATTAAGAGTACTTCAAGGGTTCTTCGATGTAGTTTTTGAGATTTCTATGTTGTTTTAGTCATCTTTTATGACTATAAATGATATAATGACTATATTTTGTATACAGTATCTCCCACAAATTATTCAGTATCCACTATGAATTATCTCATGTTTACTATAAATTATTTAGTATCCACTTCAAATTTTTCAGTAAATAACAGGACGTTTTCAGTAACAACTAAAAATTATTTAGTATCTACCATGAAATATTCCATATCCACTATGAATGACTCAGAAACCACTGTAAATTATTCAGTATCCACTATGAATTATCTCATGTTTACTATAAATCGTCCAGTATCCACTACAAATTATTCAGTAACTTCTCTAACCTTTTTCAGTAACTACTGTTTTCAGTAACTACTGTAAATTTTCCACTTTAAATATTCAGTATCCGCTATGAATTATCCAATGTTTATTACAAATCGTCCAGTATCCACTACAAATTATTCAGTAGCTTCTCTAACTTTTTTCAGTAACTACTGTTTTCAGTAACTACTGTAAATTTTCTACTTTAAATATTCAGTATCCGCTATGAATTATCCAATGTTTATTATAAATCATTTAGTATCCACTACAATTTATTCAGTAACTAGCACTAGCACTTTTTCAGTAACACCTATAAATTATTTAGGATCTACTACGAAATATTCACTAACCACTATGAATTACTCAGTAACCCCTGTAGTCCAAATGATGAAGTATCCACTATGTATTACTCCATATTTACTACAAATCGCCCAGTATCCACTACAAATCATTCAGTAACTACACTAACTTTCTTCAGTATGTATGAATGTGTGAATATGCAGTATCCACTATGAATTTTTTACTTAAAATATTCAGTTTCCACTACGAATTATTCAGAAACTACTATGATTTTTGTTTAATACTCTGTATGACTCTGTATTTATGAAGTAGAGTACTCTGTTACTACTCTGGATTATACAGTATCCACTATGAAATGTTCCTTATTTACTACAAAAATCTTTTAGTAAGTCCTGAACCATAATTCATCTTATAACAATAATACTCTGGACTTTAAGGGATAGAACACTAAAAAGTAGTTGCGGAATAATTCATCATGGTTACTGAATCAGTTATTCCAGTATGAAGTATTCAGTAAGCTTAGTATGCAGTTATGCATCTTAAGGCTTTTTTCTCGGCAACCAGGATGAATGATCTGCTACATACAAAGTAAGGCCTTGAAACGTAGACCCGCCAGTGACTAATTATAGCGCGAGTTACTCTCAGGATCAGGGGGACCCACACAGTGGGCGTCTGATTCATCGCTGTGGGATTGTCAAATATAGGTTGTTTTGAGAGGAAAGACCCAGTTCTGAGGGATCCCTCATTACTCACGTACAGCGAGAGGGCGTACAGACAGAAAACGCAACCGTTACCGAAACAGTGAAAGAGCAAGGGGAGATGGAGGTAGCTGCTGATGGCTTTCGAGACGCCTGTACAGATGACTTCCCTTCAGTTAGTCATTCTCAGAAGGCTGCTGCGGTGATCACAGAGTGTTAACGCTGTTAATGCTGTTAACACTGTCTATCTACTGTAGAGATACGTGGAGATACGTGGCTGTCCGATGCCAGTGTTGGCACTGTCACACAAACGCAACGCCTGCTGGGTTCTGAAGCCAAAATTAGCTCTCCAGGCTGTGTGGGAGACGAGCTTCGCCCACTTCTTACCATCTATCTCCACCATGTGACCCAGCTCTCTTTCCGTAATGACCTTGAGGCCTGCGTTCTCTCTAAATAAGGGGATCCCTCACGCACCAGTGTTGCTCATCCCACACTTTCCCTGTTTCACACCAAGCTTTCAGAGGCTTTCAGAGGCTTTCAGAGCATTGTTTCTGCTGCAGTGGCTCCCTCCTCAGCCTGGCACCACTTTCTAGGCCCATCCAGCTCACTATGGAGAAGGAGGTAGGGTGGAAGGTACGTTTTCTGAGACAGGAACTTGCAAAGAACAGTCTGGACAGGACCTGGCAGTAGACAAGCCAGTTCTCTGGAAGCTCAGTTCGCTTCTGCTGCTTCGGTAGTTTCAGCTTCAGGCCTCTTCCCCTCAGTGATGTAAGTCCTGTAGGCTTTAAAGCGTGCACACAGTGGAAATGTCAATGGAAAGAAGCTCTAGCTGAGCTCGAGTGACATTTGGCTCCTTGATTGTGAAATGTAAGTGAATGTATTTCCATTACAAGCCTCTCTGGCTCGCTCTTTCTGTCTCTCACAGGCTCCTCCCCTGTTTGGCAGCTCAGTTTCTGTAAATGACCTGCGATATAAAGGGGCGGTACGCGACTTTTCCAGCGAAACATCGCAACTCAAAACACACTTATTTGGTGTTTTTTTTTGCTGGTTTTAGGTGACGCAGCTAAAGTCGTGCGACTCCTTGAGGGCAATGGCCACACATGACTGGCTCTGTTTTGTTTTTTTGGGGGTTTTTTCGGTCTAAAAAAAAAAAGTGTTTACAAGGCATGGCGGCTCCTGTGTGTCGGAAACACTGAACAATGACAGCGATGCAGTGATTAAAACACCTACAAATAAAAAAGAGTGATTAAAACACCTAAAACCAGCAAGAAAACTCTAAACCAGTCCTTTTTTTTTTTGTTTTGGTAATGTTTCGCTGGAAAAAGTAGCGTACCGCCCCTTTAATGACGCAGGTCATTTACAGAAACTGTTTTATTTGGTTTTCTTCAGTCTCAGATTTTTCCTTTTATTTAAGCAGGGTATTTACACTGAAATGGCCCAGACTGCAGCACACGAACGCCCTAGACCAAACCCTAAATAACACCAACTAAAGGAGATAGACATTCACGGTTCAGAGACGACCTGCCCCACTCTGGACGGCTTCTGGAGACCGTTCCTTCCACATGGAAGGTGCACCAGCACTGAAAAATACCAAACTACAAATCTACAAATAGTAGAACTTTAGTAGAACTTTGCGTAAACATTTCAACTTTGGGTTCAAAGAACCAGAATTTCAATTTGTAAAGTTTTCTGGATATTCCTAGAACGTTTATTTATTGGTTTATTCTCAGTTAAATACGGACAAATATCACATATTTTAAAAACTAATGCTAAACGCCACGTAAAAAAGTTCGTCATGTAAATTTTTTTGTTATCAGTTCAACAAAATATTAATATCCAGTTTAGTATTTTTTTTAATACAAAACGCTCACAAGACCTGCCTAAATTCAGAATTTAGGATTTAGAATTTACAATTTAGGACACATTGGTTAAATATAAATTTATATAAATATTTATATAAATATAAATAAATATAAGCAGTCTCAGTTCTGTGTTTCCCTGAAAACGGGGACCAAGGTATAAGTTGACATGTTCTTTAGGTTTGAACCGATGTAAATTACTGCTGGGTACACTATATGGACAAAAATATTGGGACACTCAGTCTCAAGCATGCCTAGCCATGCAGTCTGGACTAAGATGTTTTGTCCTTCTCCTGTAGAGCTGCCGTTTTGGAAAGACAGGTCCTATTGGGATGGTCATCCATCTCCATCCATTCTTAAAAACCTTAAAAGCTCATTTCACTGGAAAACTGGACATTTTATTGGTTCTCCATCACTGTGTTCATCGTTAGAACATCCCAAAAGTTCTCCTCATGGAGTCTAGTATTATTTAGAGTTCTCCTCAGATCAACACCTGGTTTGGTGGTAAATCAGGGCTTAATGATGGTAAATCAGGTGAGCTGCTGCTGCTGCTGCTGCTGCTGCTGATGGAGTTAAACACATCCTCCACGCTGTGCTGGCTGGACTGGACTGAGGAGCGTCCAGGAGAAACCTGGAGGAACCGAGCTCTGTTCTTCAGACTAGCTCACCGACAAGATCTCACTACTTTCTTTCTTCAAAATGAGAAGCTCTTGCTCCTTTATTATTATTTATTCCCAGTTCTTAATTTTCATACACTGGTGGTTCACACATCGTTCACAAGTGTGTGTGTGTGTAAAGCTGGCTAGCGGCCTAGCGGTGGAGATCACAAGGAGAGCTTGGCTTGGAGGATCTATCTCCTCATTGACTGAAGGTAAAGTTCAGGTTGGATTTAATAGAAAAGCATCTGGGGTCCTGGAACTCCAACAGAACTGCAGCGGAACATCTCAGTCCATCCAACATCTAGCTACCAACACAGTATCTGAAAGCTCAGAAGCCTGAGGTGTGAGCTACAGCAAAGCAGCCCAGGAGCAACATCTGTTCGAATACAACTAGATACCACCCATCAATGACCATCTTGCAGCTCTGGAGAACATGAGCTCTCTCAACTCGGCCTAGCGGGACTCGAAGCAACAGCTACAGAAGAACCGCAGGACAAGCTAGACGAACCACAGCCGGCTTGACCCCTTGGCAGTAATCGACGTCCAAGCCGGTGTTCTCTAACAATGCAAAGCAAGGCATGACATGAAATCTCTGGAGCCTGCAGATAAAGGTCAGAGTTCATAGCTTCCACCATCAGAAGAAGACTGGGAAACCACTGCTGGTACATTAAAAAAGCTCGTCTCACAAAAAAAGCACCTGAACGATCTCAAAAGGAGCCCAACCAGTGATCTACCGAGAGATTAAAGAGGACTGGGACGTCTCAAACAACACAGGCTGCAAACGCTACATCTACCAGAGCCGTAAGCTCGAACCCAGACGATGACTGGGACCAGATCATGCTTGCTGTTGGGGAACGTCGAGAGCTTTGGGAGGCCCTGAACTTCCCTGAAGACCTTCATGAAACCAACCAAAGTGGATGTCACATACACCCTTTACAAAAAGAGCTTCTGCTGGGGTTCTCTTTAAGCTCCTCTCTATTTATTATGCAGAATCTATCGTAAATTAGGCTTAGCATATTTTATGATGTCCCACAGGGTTCTATTTTGGGGCCCATATGAATATATATATATATGGTAATTCTGACTATAATGCTGGCTTATATAGGCAAGGGCTTACATATACAGGGTCTGAGAGGTTAATGATGACCAAACACACACACACACACACACACACACACACTCACACAGCTGGTCTACCTGCTAGCGTTTGTGGCATCTTATGAGTGACAAAGTGAGAACAGTGTGTGCGGGTGTAGGAGCACACCTGAACAGAACGTGGGGGTGGTGGTGGTGGTGGTGGGGGGTTTGTGTTGGAGTGAAAGAGTGAAAAGGAAAGAAGTGTGTGTATGACACACCTTATGAAAAAGGGAATCCTAGTCTCAGTATGAAAACTATTCATATTCATATGCATAGGAAAACACCGTCTATCCTGAAACACCTGCGAGGGAACCTGTCCTGTTCCCCTTTCAGACTTTCACTCTGCAGCAGTGCAGTCCCACGTTAGCAGCACCTGAACAACAAGGTGGTTAACCTCCTGAATATTATACAGCATAAACACCTTAACCTATATGTAACACTATATATATATTTATAAATATATTGTGTTTATGTGTTTATGCTGTATGATGCTAAGCCTAATTTACGGTAGATTCTGCATAATAAGTAGAGAGGAGCTTAAAGAGAACCCCAGCAGAAGCTCTTTTTGTAAAGAGTGTGTGTGACCTTCACTTTGGTTGCTTTCACAAAGGTCTTTAGGGTTCAGGGCCTCCCAAAGCTCTTGATGTTCCCCAACAGCAAATGTTGTGCTTCCTTCAGTGAAGCCAAGCTTGACCTGGTCCCAGGCATCGTCTGGGTTCGAGCTTACAGCTCTGGTAGATGTAGCGTTTGCAGCCCGTGTTGTTCCAGACCGTGTCCTATATATATATATATATATATATATATATATATATATATATATATATATAAATAACAAATCAGTCCACATTAGGATTTAATGGACTGTACTGTACTTATATATATAATAGACTGTATAGGACATACACTATTCTGTACATATAGATTTATTACAAATTTATTACACCTTTTATATTATTACATATATATAAATATTGTCCAATCCAATAAAAACATGCATCTCCAAAATAGTGAACTTACAGAAGAAAACTGTTGTGAAAATAAAAGTTTATTCCAGGTATTTCAATATATATATGAAAGGATTGTTAAACAAACCAAAGGCAGCTGCTTAAAACATACATATCATCACTGATATGAAAAAAACTCTCCAAAATCTCCAAAAACTTCTTAACTTTCAATGGAAGTCAATATAAATGTCATTTTGGAGCATTTCTATTGGTCCATTCATCATGAAACTCAATGTAAATGAATGATACAATGTAAAGAACAACTGCCAGATTCATATCTATCTATATCTATATGTTTAAATGTATGGAAACGGTACATTATCTATACATAATACACTCCTAACAACAAAGGGTTGTTTTAGCGATGCCATAAAGGCACCACTTTTAAGAACCAGTTCTCTCTCAGTTGTCCTTAATGTGAGTATTAAGAAGTTTAAAGACTTCAAATAAAGGACCTTCAAACCTTTCAAAGCTTCTTCATTTAGACATCTTAAGATATACGTTACTCTTACTTACCGGTTCATACTGTTATACTGTTTTTTTCGAGATATAAATATTAAGGAAACCTTGTACCTCTGTTTGATGGCTTCGCATGTCATTAAAATAGCTCACTGTGTAGATGTTACTTTGCAGGTTTCATAACTTTCCTCTGATAGATTTCAGGCGACGGATTTAACGTTTATCCTAACATTAAAGCGAACTGTCATCCTAACACACACAGTTTTACTTTGATCTTTATCTTCTTTCTTTAATGTAAAAAAGACGTAATTGTTTATTGTTGTATACTGGTTTATTATAATTTTTTATTAGTTTAAATATTTGAATTGCTTTGTTTTTATTAGTTTGAAGTATGTATTTAACTATATAATTTTTTGTATATATAGTTATATAAATATATTTATATATTGTATAAAGTTTTTTTTGTGTGTGTCACTTTGTCACATCATTTCAATCCATCAGTTGTTTTTTTTATATTGTAGAAGAAAATCTTTTTCCTTTACTTTTTGTTGAACATTTTTGAGATAGGAGGTTTTGCGCCATAATAAAAAATAACGAAAAAAAAGTACAACATATAATATATATATACATTTATATTTATATACATCATTATGAAAAACATGTTGATGAGCTGTTTTACATAAACACATGGCCGACCCTGTCACAGTGTACAATCAGAGAGGCAACCAGATGTTGACTTAGTTGAGGGGCCAGTTTAAGAGGGGGTACACCCCCCCCCCTTTCACCCCCTAAATCACAATGTATAACCAGAGATATCTACCAAAGGCTGTTTCTAGTGTTTTTTACTGTATAATCTAAGGCTATACATTCACGCCATCCTCTTCAAATCCACTCCGATTAGCCATAACATTAAAACCACCTGCCTACCATAGTGTAGTTCGCCCTTTGACTAGCGTTAGCATCAGATCCTATAAGTATCGCAAGTTGTGAGGTGGGCGAGGCCTCCATGAGCTTCAACGAGCCCACGGCGCCCATGACCCCGCATACCTTGCATACCAGGAACATCCCACAAGACCTGCCTGATGTTCTGGAGATGTTCTGAAGATCCAGTAATCTAGAACATCTCAGTGATTCTTACGCTTGTCCATCACCTTTAAGAACTGACTGTCCACCCCTGTATCCACACCTTGAGAGGAGCCACTGGAACCAGGTCCTCTGCGTTGGTCACTTCGCCCTCATTTGGTCAGCAGTGTGTATGTAAATCTATCTAGCCCTCCAGTCCCAGTTCCAGCATGCCCCCCCCCCCTCCTTTAAATGGATGCCAGCTGGTATTAACAACGGTTCACTTAAAGCAAACCAGCTGTCATTCAGGAACGATCATGTTCCACCCTGAGAGAACATATCTAGAACAACTAAAGACTGAAGATACAGACGTGTTTCATGCACCTTTTTTCTCTCCAGGTTGTGAAACAGCAGCTCAGCAGTGGAAAAAAATGCATTGCTCAACACTTTCTAATCTAAACCTGATCAGCAAGCCCACCCAGGCAAGCAGCTATCATCAAGATAGACGTAGGTAGCTGTAGGTAGGTTTTCAACTACATTTGTGAATCGCTGATTATTTTGGAGTCCAGGACTCGAGCTACAATGCTGACCTCTCTGCCGAGGCCTGCTGTAGGACATCCTGGGACTGACTGATGTAATATATTGTTTATTACAGCATTTGTTTGAAATTGTTCAAATATTATTGCATTTAAAAATCCAGTTCAGGTTCCTGGACGTACGATTGTATCCAAAAACCTTCAAATACTGTAGAGCCACCAAAATCACACTAAAATTATCTGTATTAGGCCCAATGGTGGGTCGTCTGTCGCTCAACAGTGAAAACTGTCGGCACTTCCAGCAATTGGACTAAGACTCATGCTGTACTTATTAGTTATGATGCTGAACGCGGATGCGGAGGCCATCCAGGATGTCCTTGGCCTGACCAATGCGATATTACAGCACCAGCATGACTTTTACGTTAATTAGAAACATCCAGTTCTAGCCAAAAACCTTTAAGTGCCAAAAAACAACCAATAATGTTCAAATAATTCACAGCAACATATTTATTAAACCACCTGAGGTCCATAATCCTGCATAATCTTACGTTAAACATCTGGAATTCACCTTATAACAGCTTTGCTAATTAGCTCATGAGCTGAATGAGGTGTAATTAATTAGCTATAATGCTACACCTGGAGCTGTGAGCCACCAGGACAAGTCGCACAGCCTAACTGGAGCAGTTTTAATAAGCAGAAAGCAGATACTGTTTATTAATTATAACTATATACACTTTTACCTAAACATAGATTCAGATTTCTTATCATTTTAAATCTGGTTTGGTTAAAACAAGCCTGTAATTTGCACAAAACCAACAATATGTAACTTCCAAAAAGGTTCTTCACACTCGCACATTCAATTTACATAAAAGTTCCTTAAATAATTCTCAGTTGAAAGGTTCTTTAGGGGACGAAACGTAGATTTCTTTACGGAATTGCTCCAGGGAGTAACTGGTCAACAGTGAAACATGGATCTAATCATTAATTCTAGCCACTGGACTAAAGGTCAATCCTGGAAAGTTTCAGTCCTGAACGTTCTAAATTCAACTTTTAAAGGAGATGCGTTAAGTTAGCCGTAATGCTAAAGGACGCGTTGCACACACCACTGGACTAATCAGTTGATATGAAACGCTAATTATGAAACACTAATTATGAAACACTTATTATGTCTTTGCAATGATAAAAAAGCCAGTTCTCTTTAGCTGCAACGTCTGAACTTCAAGAAAGAATTGAAATGTTGAAAATTATATTAGCAAATGCACAATTATCACTACAATTATATTGGCATTGGTCCAGTGTTGTGTTGTAAATGTTAAAGGCACCAAACACAGGGATTTTGAATAAAACTCCAACATATTATTAATTACAGCTTTAGAAAACGCTACATAGTTTCACTGTCTCCCAAAAAACAAACTTTACAGGAGAAGGCGAAAACTGTATAAACTTTTAATGGAAGTCAATGGAATTCAGATTTTTACAAACGAAATTTTAGAGCATTTCTACTAGTCGGAGCAACGTAAATTTTTCACCCAATGTGAAGCTAGGCTGGGGTTTTCAAATGGTAAAGAAAAAAAATATATCAAATTGAGATTTAGTTTTTTGTTTTGAACAATGACGATATAAAACTGCAATCATCAATAATGAATTCAGTTCTCAATAGAATCAATTAGACAATCCATTTTTCAATTGAACGGTGGGTGTTTATATTCTGAGGTCAGTTGAGGCCTACAAGTTGTTTCAGCTTTAATGTACATCCATACTGTAGGCCATATTTTAAATAGTCATATTAATTATACGTGTAAAATAATGTAAAAGGCCTTTTCAATGAATTCTAATGCAGTATCAGTTCTTATGAACGATCAGAACCACTCAAAGCTGTCGGCGCAAACGTGGAGAAGGCAACGCAACTGAAAATAACTACCAAATTTTGAAGTTGAACAGCATTAATACCCATTATTAAAGTTGCTTATCTCATAATAGTAACGCAAACAATCAAATCAAACCCAATCCAGATTGAAATCTAAACTAATTGACTTGTCCTTTAATGCCACTGGCTCCTAGTCACTGCTATCAATGGGGATTAGCAACCACACAAATCTCAACTACAGAATATCAGAATATATGAAAACTAACATAAGAAAAATAACCCGCTAATGCTAATAGTACAGTACCGAATACAGCGATAATCAGCAGTACTTACAGTGCTAAGAAGGTGGTAAGTCTCCTTGTGTTGATGCTGAGCGACCTACAGTGCCAGCAGTAGTCTATAACTCAAACTACCGCACACACACAGGAAACAGACGTTGTTTCTGTTCCCCGACATGCCTCAGCGCAGTCCTTTCTCACTTTCTCAAGACCTTTTCTCTCAACATCGGGCCTCCTCCCACCCGGACCACCTTTACAGCACTTTACATAATGGCGGCCTTCAACTTTCCTAGATAACGTGAACGATTTGCGACCTGCTTCCAAGCCCACCCACCAGATATGCCCCCTGGAACAACTCAGCTCCAAAAGTAAACAGTGAAAATTGGTCTTAAATAATAGTAATAATAATAATACAGTGCAGAATTATGATATTAACTTTTACCTGGATTTCACAGCATGTACTGTATAGATACTGTCGAACTGTAGTGCATAAATGAGCTCAGTGTGGTCAGAAGTAGCATCCGAACTGACCACGGTCCGTTATGACTATCACACATATATACATTTATAGTTTAAGACGTATAGTTCATGGTTGCAGACATGCAAAAACCTTGTCAGTGTGAACTTTGCAGGAGAAGGCCAAAACCTTCTCAACTGTCAATGGAAGTCGATGGAAAAATATTACATTCCACATAATTTTGGACAATTTCTATTGGCTCATTCATTCTGAAATTGAAAAAAAAAAATGTAAAAATGTGCAAAAATGGATATACAAGGTTTTTGCTGTCAAAACAGCATGGACTCCACAAGACTTCTGAAGGTGTCCAGACCCTTGATCCTAGAAGTCCTGTAAACTGTGAGGTGGGGCATCCCATGAGCATCTACCATCTACAAGCCTTTGGGTGCTCATGACCCTGTCACCGGTCCACCGGTTGTCCTTCCTTGGAGAACCTCCAAACTGACCAGTGCAGACCAGCTGTCTGATGTTTTCTATTCATTGTGATGTTCTGACCCATTTGTCTAGAACATCACAATGAATTTGGTTCTTGTCAAAGTGTCTGAGATTATTAGGCGTGAACTGACTGATCGCTTGCTGCCTAATACATCCCACACCTTCTGAGGTACCACTGGAACCAGATCCAGATCTTCCAGATGTTCTCAACGTTATTTACTGTAATTTACTGTAATTTACTTCACCTAGCTGATCAACAGAGAGCATACTGAAAAAATACTGGACACTGGATTTCCCCGTTAGCTCGCTAACTTGTGTAGAAATTGAAGCCCAAAGTATCTCTGTTGGGTCTAGAATCCAATGTTAGATCAGACTGTCTGATAGCTAGCATGCTACCCCTCAGCTGTATGCGTGAGAGTTAGGCCACCTGTGCAGCTCTTAACAGGCCCACCATCTGTACCACCGCTAGCATAAGCGCTGCTAATCTGAGCTGGTGCAAATGTAGGGAAGCAACACACATGTACACACACACACACACACTTGCCAAAAACATTTATTTTAAGCTTTAATTACAGCAGAAAAAAAAGAAATCCACCAGAAATAGCAAATATCTGTTCAAAAATAACTAAACGTAGCCGCTACGCTAATCATTTGAAGCCAAACAAGCTAGTTAGCACTAAAATAAAAGGTAGCTCTTTTTATAAAATGTAAAGAAATATATGATATGAGTCTTCTATTAGCTCTTTTTTTTGCGGCTCTGGGTTTGTTGTGGTTCTGTGCAAGGCTAATGTGTTAGCTAGCACTGTCCTTTTGCTAACGTCTGAAACAGGAATGGTAACTCGATTCTCAGGGAATCAGGAACAGTAATGAATGGGTTTAAATGGTGATGTCCGTTGCAGCAGTAGGCTAAATCATTCTTGGTTATGAAGCAGTATATGAATTTATATGAGAAACATTCATTACAGCTGCATATTAGCCAGGTTAGCATCAAACTGAAGCTAAGATATGAACCCGGGTGAAAGGTCAATCATAGAAATAAGAACGGACGAATGCTGCTCAGAGCTTTTCTCAATCGTTTTCTCTGAAATTCAACTAATTTCTACATAATTATGACTTTCGTTCTTCAGTGCCGTCACATGTTAAGAGTCCATGACCTCGTACTGATATCTGGGAAGCGGCGGTGGTCTCTCTCGTTTCCCTGGATGAGGCTGGCTGGATCTTTCAGACCTTTTCGGGAGAAAAACAATAAGGACGTATGTAAATAACTGGACATTTTTGACAGAATACATTATTTAGGGTATTTTTGGGGGGTCAAAGTTCAAAGATGTTCTACCAGTATGACCAGCTTGGCCGTACTAGTTGACTAGCCTGGTCAGGTTGGTCATGCTGGTCGACCAACCTGAATAGACTAGTCAACTAGTACGGCCAAGCTGGTCATACTGGTCGGCCAGCTTGGTAATGCTAACTAATCATGCTGGTTGACCCGCTTGGCCATACCAGTTGACTAGCCTGGTCAGGTTGGTCATGCCAGCTTGGCCGTACCAGTTAAATAGCCTGGTCAGATTGGTTATGCTGGTCGACCAGCTTGGTAATGCTAACTAATCATACTGGTCGACCAGCTTGGTAATGCTAACTAATCATGCTGTTCGACCCGCTTGGCCGTACCAGCTGACCAGCCTGGTCAGGTTGGTCATGCTGGTCGACTAGCATGATTAATTAGCATTACCAAGCTGGTCAGCCACCATGGCTGCGTCCTAGTCGACCAGAAAAAGGCTTGAAGACCAGCTTAGTTAGGATGGTCATGCTGATAAACCGGCTAGTCAAACTCACTCAAATCAAAACATAGCGCTAATGCTATACTTGGTAAAGAGCTAAACGGGTCTACCAGCTTAACAAGCTGCCTTACCAGTACAGGGTGCGGTCTTCGCCGGCATGACCACCTTTTTTTCAACCACTTAGACCGTCTGAAACCAGCTACCAGCAAACACTGGTCTTGGGTTTGATCAGTTTAGGGTTTGATGGTGTAGATGACCAACTTGACCAGCTAATCAACTAGTAAGACCAAGCTCAAGTCCAATAATATGTAATAACATGCTGTATATCAGTAATAGCGATAGAAAGGTACCTGTTACACTGGCAGTAGTTCCTGGCTGTTAGAGGCTGGCGCATAGACTTCAGCTTTCTTACCTTTATCTGAGGAGGAACAAACACTTTATGAGTCTCTCTCTCTCTCTCTATATATATATATATATATATATATATATATATATATATATATATATATATATATATATATATATCTTACCTTTATGCGTTTGTTCCTCTGATGAATCAGTGTAATGGCGACAACCAGGCCAATGATGAGGACGAAGGCTGCTGCTGCGGTGATCCAGACCCACATGCCTACACCCAGAAGCCCCCCCCCCTCTAAAGCAAGAAGGTAAAGCATTAATGAGTTACACAGCAAGTGCTTTTACTTGTACAAACACACACACACACACACACACACACATTTACACACACAAAACTGTGTTAGACACCCCGAGGTTCTCAAATGGGGTTTGGGGTTTACGCATTTTCAGATTGCATCCAGGTGTCTTGCAGACAAAAGAGGTCAAACCCAGAACATCTAACTGTCAGAGTCAGTTTGTAGGTTCTCTAGGATTGTCTTCAGGCACGCTCGCACTTCGGTGACCTCCATCTGGACTAAAGTGAAAAAACTTACTGGGTCAAACCCAAAGCCACCTGAACTCCAGCCCAAAACCCCACCTCCAAGGTCAGTCTTCTTCCTAATCACCATTAGCTGAAGACTTGGACCAGGCTGAATGTCAGATGTTCTACCTCAAACCGTCATTTTTTGGGGGACATTAGGACATTATTGAAGGATGTTCATCTTCACACTTACCAGTAGCAACATCCACAACATTCAGCACTACTTGAGTGTTAAGAGTTATTCCATTCTGAAATGTCACAGAACAGACATACGTCCCTTTATCCTCGTTACTCACCTGAGAGAGAACCAGAGGAGACACATCTTTCAGTAAAACAGTCTTCTGAAAAGTCGAGGCAATCATTTGACAGAAATAGACAAGAAGAGAAACACTGCTGACTCAAAAAACGCCTACAACAGAAGCCACCAGTTAAAATTCCTCTGAATTCCACTTTCCTAACCACGAACGGGTACCCGAAAGCTTTATAGACGGCTAAAAGTTGGATACAATTTCCTTAGAATTGTGCACCAACCATAAACAGTAGAAACACAAAAGTAAACATTGTTTTAACAGGTTCTACAGAATATCCCAGGGAATGCCGCGGCTCATAGCTAACTAGCTAAACATTAATGTACTGTACTGTAATGCACAGCTGTCAGTAGCCAAGGAGGTAACCTAGCTAGCTCACCAACCGTAAACAGTAAAAACACACAAGTAAACATAATGCTGACGAGATTTTTGAAGAGCGTGAAAAGCCAGTGGTCCTCACTTTAGTCAGCGTCACTGTAAAGTCTGTGAAGTTTCCATGTTGTCCCACACTGGACTGGACTGGAGACGAAGTCTGGCCAGGGTTCCATTTCAGGCCTTTGGAGTCTCTGCTTAAAGTTGGTAATTTGGGACAATTGTTGTGATCACATGACCAGTTTCCACCTGATACATACTTAGCGCTCTCATTAGGGACAGAACATGTCAGGTTTGCCGAACTCCCTTTACCAGCGGAAACATTCCGAGTGGATTTCAGTGGACCTGCGGAGCAGAAGACAGTGGTTGACCCAGTTCTCCGGCTGCTCTTGCTGTTGTGGACAGCAATACTGGCGACCAGTAGTTGAAGCAAAAAGGACACCAATGCAAACAAACCTAAAACAGTGATGTTCAAATCCATCAGCGCCTCTATTTTTCCGATCTGACAGATCCAGGTGCCGGCATGAGTCAGGTTTACGGATTTGAGGGTGAGGACTTTGTTGAAAATGTAAGTTACAGTACTTCCCGGCTTTATCCACCTAACCTCTGCTTTTGGGCTGCTGGGAATTTCACAGCTCAGGTTCACGTTGCTAGAGTGCATCACCATTTGTGAAGGACTCGCCTTGACTGAGAGGAGACAAAAAAAATTGAGTTATACAGTCAGCCATAACATTAACACCACCTAAAGCCACCGAAATATTTTGTAGGTCGCCCTCGGGCCGCCGAAACAGCTCTGACCTGTCGAGGTCACACAACGCACCACTGGGAACACTCTTCAAGACCTGCCTGATGTTTTCCTATTTAACACCCTGCGCAAGGCGAGGCGCTTTCTTACACCCTGCCAACAGTCTATTGTCACTCTTTCCGTCTGCGTCGTTTAAACAGCAGCGCTGCTTGTGAATGTATCTACGCTGATGGGCACGGTGGTCTAGAAATGAGGGGTGTTCAGGTCAATTTCTGGTGTATTGCTGTGTATCTTGGCAATGAAAAACACAGGAGGAGCACCACTGACCGAAAACAACCTAGGCAGACGTTCGTCAACAGCCAGCCGTTCGTTTGTTGCTATCTCGGCAGTGAATTGTCAACACAGGCACGTGCAGCCTGGCGCTCATACCCCCCCTGCTTTACACCACTGAAATATCAATCCGGTCAATCCGACCGCACCCGGCTCTTAAAGGGAGCCCAAACAAACACGTTACGCCCAAAACAAACACCCATAATTAATGAAGAGACTCAGTACATGACTTTTTTAAGCTATTCAAACTGTTTTCCTGTCGCTACGATAGCAAAGACACTCCGACACCCCCTAAATCAAGAACGCTAAAATAGGGCCCTTGGTTTTAATAATCCTCCACAGACCACTTTCCCATTTTCTGTACTGAAAATATAAAGACGCAAAAGGCGGCGCAAATGTGGAGCCAATCAGCACCAAACCGTCGTATGGATCCGTGGTTAGCTGACCTGGTGGAAAGGCCACCAGAGCGTGGAAACGTGGCCAGTGTTACTCACTTTTCGCCTGGTTTTAATGTTGTGGCTGATCCACTCCCTCGTAGTTTCAGCGAGGGCCGTGGCTCTCTCTTACCTGACACGACATGCAGTGTGTGCTCCTGTTTGACTGTCCTCTTGTTTTCATCCACTCCAGAGCACCTGTAGGTCCCAGAGTCCGTAGTCGTCAGTGTGGGAATCTTCAGCTTGATTCCTGACACCTTTGCTTTAGCAGCGACATTCCCTTTAAAATGAAAGCATTCAGATCACACCACCCTACAGATCACCTTGTTCAAAGCTTAGAACAATGATCATCTTTAATGATGAAGTTAAAAGCTAAGGACGGTGGCAGACACCTTTGCTCTGTGTTCCGGTTTTGGACATTTTTATGATGAGGTCATTTTCAAATTTCCACTCAAATTCTTTATTCTGGTCAGCATTTCCACAGTCCAGCATCACCTCCTCTCCACTTCTCTTGTACAACACGGCAGATCCTCCCATGGCCACACATAGAGCTGAAATGGAGAGAACGCTCGTTGTCAGTGCAGGGCTCTCCTGTCTCTCTGACGGCTCCTCGAGGGTTCTTTGGACACGCCAGTGGTTAAACACTCGAGTGCTTAAATGGCTCTTTGTCTGGTTGCGGGGTTCTGAGTAATGTTTTGTATACACTGTGTGCAGAATTATTAGGCAAATGAGTATTTTGATCACATCATCCTTTTTATACATGTTGTCCTACTCCAAGCTCTATTGGCTTGAAAGCCAACTACCAATTAAGTAAATCAGGTGATGTGCATCTCTGTAATGAGAAGGGGTGTGGTCTAATGACATCAACACCCTATATAAGGTGTGCTTAATTATTAGGCAACTTCCTTTCCTTTGGCAAAATGGGTCAGAAGAGAGATTTGACGGACTCTGAAAAGTCAAAAATTGTGAGATGTCTTGCAGAGGGATGCAGCAGTCTTGAATTTGCCAAACTTTTGAAGCGTGATCACCAAACAATCAAGCGAAATAACTGCCCATGAATTGAGGAAAATCAAGCATGAAGCTGCCAAGATGCCATTTGCCCCCAGTTTTGCCATATTCCAGAGCTGCAACGTTACTGGAGTATCAAAAAGCACAAGGGACATGGCCAAGGTACGGAAGGCTGAAAAATGACCACTCTTATCTTAAGACTGATTTTTTTGGGTTTTATGGACTGATGAAATGCGAGTGACTCTTGATGGGCCAGATGGATGGGCCCGAGGCTGGATCAGTAAAGGGCAGAGAGCTCCACTCCGACTCAGATGCCAGCAAGGTGGAGGTGGGATACTGGTATGGGCTGGTATCATCAAAGATGAACTTGTGGGACCTTTTCGGGTTGAGGATGGATTGAAGCTCAACTCCCAGACCTACTGCCAGTTCCTGGAAGACACCTTCTTCAAGCAGTGGCACAGAAAGAAGTCGGTATCGTTCAAGAAAACCATAATCTTCATGCAGGACAATGCTCCATCACATGCATCCAAATACTTCACAGCGTGGTGGCCAGTAAGGGTCTAAAAGAAGAAAAAATGATGACATGGCCCCCTTGTTCACCTGATCTGAACCCCATAGAGAACCTGTGGTCCCTCATAAAATGTGAGATCTACAGGGAGGGAAAACAGTACACCTATCTATACAGTGTCTGGGAGGCTGTGGTGTCTGCTGCACGCAATGTTGATCATAATCAGATCAAGCAACTGACAGAATCTCTGGATGGAAGGCTTTTGAGTGTCATGGTAAAGAAAGGTGGCTGTATTGGTCACTGATTTGTTTGTGGTTTGTTTATTTCAAAATGTTGTGTTATATTGGTTTACCTGGTGAAGATAAACAAGTGAGATGGGTATATTTGTTTTTTATTAAGTTGCCTAATAATTCTGCACAGTAATAGTTACCTGCACAAACAGATATCCTCCGAAGATAGCCAAATCTAAAATAAACCCCCTCCAACTTCCAAAAATATTAAGCTTTGATATTTATGAGTCTTTTGGGTTGATTGAGAACATAGTTGTTGTTCAATAATAAAAAGAATCCTCTTAAATACAACTTGCCTAATAATTCTGCACACACTGTATATCAACCTAAAAAGAGAACCCTTATCGCTAAAGTTCTGTAAACCCGCGAAGAACCACTCGAAATGAAACAAAATAATTCCACATAGCAACTACTGCTATGAGTCAAACAACCTCTTTGATACTGCGTAGAACCCTTTTTGCTTAAAAAACGGTTCTTCAAAGGTTCTCTAGTGAAGTGAAAGATATATACAGTATGACAACAGTACTGCATAAGTCTGGGAACCCGTTTATGTACTACGTAGAACCGGTGGAGGACCCTGGTTTTAGACAGCAGTGCTATGGAATGGTGACCAAGTTGGAGATCCCATTTTTCCTAGGGGTTCTTCTACTGTTCCATGTTCACAGAACCACCCGAGGGTCGGGTCAGCGCTGGATCATTGCTCCACTCACCCAGACAGATCCAGAGGTAGGTTTCTGATGCAGCCATTCAAGAGTTCTGTCCAGCTTCTGAAAGAAGAAGAAGAAGAATACAAACATTTCAAACACTGACACTGCGGTTCCTCCGGGGTTCTTCTCGTGCTTCTAGGCGTCGTTTAAAGCCGACAGGATGTTGTTACGCAAACTCGCCTGCATCTTGATCGTCAGTGGATCTCTGTGGTTTCAGGGGCTTCTTACACCAAGAAACGTCTTGTGTTCTGCAGCTAGAAACGTACCTCCAAAAGGTTCAACGTGGACCAACTTAAAGCCTCGGAGGGGGGGTTTGGACCTGTTCGTAATGTAGCTTTTTGAAACCGTGGAGTGGGGTAGGGTTGCAAAATTCCAGGAATTGTTGAAGTTGGGGAAATTTACCATGGGAATTCATGGGAATACAATGGGAATATTGGAGGCTAAAGGTGAGACACTCACATATATTTGGTAAAAAATCAACTTTTTTAAAACAATTAAATATGATACCAAAACAGTTGAATTGTAAAGCTGCTCCTCAATCCCAGACATACACTGCAGGGCTATTGAGACCATGCCCCCTGTCCATTCCTTCATCTTCACATGTACAGCGCATATCCAGATGATTTCTAGAATCCGGACAATTGTCACTACTGAGAGCACACATTTCGACCAAAGGACTTCCTAAAGTCAGGTAAGTTTTGACAATATATATATATATATATATATATATATATATATATATATTCCCATTACTTTCCCATTAATTCCAATAATTACTTGTTCATTCACATTAATTTCCAAGGTAAATTTATTTGTACTGTTTTGCCTTCATGTCTGCAGTTGACAAAAAACAGTACACTGATGATAGTCTATAATGTCGTTCCTTTAAATGATCCAATATTTCCTATTAATTCCAATAAATTTCCAAAATGTCAATGCAAAGTTTACTTTTTAATTCTGAAATTTACATTTACATTCATATTTCTAGCATTTAGCAGACGCTCTTCTCCAGAGGGAGTTACAAAAGTGCTTCACTGTTTACTCAAGAATAACCTCAGCTATTTTGAATAGACTAAACGTTCCTCTAATCTAAGACTCGACTAAACACAAGTCAGTAAGGAGACCATAGTACTCTTCTCTTCGCCTGAGTACTCTCAGAAGAGGAGGGTCTTCAGTCTGGGTTTGAGGACAGCGAGCGTTGGACTCTGCTGTTCGGACACCCAGGGGAAGTTCGTTCCACCACTTGGAGGGGCTGGCTGGTTCAGTCTTGGCTTTGTAGGCCAGAGTCATGGTTCTGAATCTAAAAGTTCCCATGGAAAGTTACCGATAATTTACTAGAAACGTATCGGAAATGTTCCACCTCTTCGCAACCCTCTTCGAGTGGAGGATGGGCAGTTTGAAGGCAGTGTGAGATAGAACAGTGGTACAGATCCACTGAAGGTGCTGAAGGGGTATCTTCGAGAGTTCCATCCCAGCAACAGTTTGGTGTATAAAGTGGAGTGTGTAGCGTTCTAGATGTTAGCATATGATGATGATAAACACTAGGCAGCTCTGAGCGTACGGTGGATTTTCATTATACACAGTGCAAATAACCCTGTTCAACCCCTTGAAACGGCCTATGGTCCGCCGACGGCCCGAAAGTGCTATTACAGGCTTCTGTTAGCAGGGAATAGCCCCTGTAGCTACTGAGTAATACACCTTACACCTTCATGCGTGGAAAGTCTTGGAGGGTTTAGGGTTTAACTGGATGTAGTTAAGAATTGTATCGAAAAATGGTTTAGAACTTTAGGCCCCAGTCCGGCCCACGCCAGCACATGTTCGTATTTTATGATAATGAATGCATCGTCTGTGATATTCTAATATTTAAGGTTATATATAATATTTCAGCAGTATCGAGATCATTTTGAGATCAACTGTGGAAGTCACATCTCACGTTTATTAAAACAAAAACTTCTCAGTGGCTTTTGACCACAAACACTGTTTCCGTTGTGTACACCTTTCTCTACCGTTCTCTAAAAGGGGTGCTGTATAATGTCACATATATAAACATGGATTTACATAAACATAAATATGTATATTACATATGTAGATATTATACACTCGTACATAATCATAATAATAAATGTGCTACACATTTAACACATGGAATTCTGAAAAGGGCAAAACAGCAAAAATATATACATTGAGTATTGTGTATTGAGTATTGTGAGTATTGTGAGTATTGTGAGTATTGTATTGTGTGTATATATATATATATTCCATATATTCCAGACTTCCTGATTCTGTAAATACATAAACATGTACATATTTATATATTTAAGGTTATTTTAGATTCTGTGTTCTAATGTTATGTAGAGTTTTGCTGGTAAATACTCACTCGAGTGCTGTTAGCGCAGTGCTGATTATTCCGTAGTTTTTACACTAATCTGAATAATTTTAAAAAATGTATATATTTTTTTAGATTTTACAAACTGGGGTTTTATTCAATTGCTGTTATTTTTACAATATATTTATACAAATTTTTCATCCTAAAAAATGGTGACAATATTTTAAATACTTTGTAACAATGACACTTTTAGGTTTTACATTTATTTATTTTGTTTATAGAATTTATTTTCATTTTATTTCACTCTATTCACTCACATTTATTTTAATCACTCTACAATTAGCTCAAAATTCGCCTTGGGGGACAAAAAAGTTTAATAGCAAAATGAATGTAGAAACTTCTAATTAAATAATAATAATAATTTCTAGCATTTTTTTAAAAACGTAATAAAATAACATTATAGCATTTTTTAAATGACCAAATGAACAGTACCACACACTGATAAATCACTCGCTTCAGTTTGACTGATACTGATAATTAGGTGCTCAGTTATTATTATTTTTTTATGTTTATTAGTTTTAAAAGTCGCAGCTGGAAATTAAAAAAAAATTGCAGTAAAAGTTTAAACAGGTCGGTTTCAGTACTTACAGAAGCGCTGAGCTGAAAAGTGTCTCCGTTCTGAGGAGCTGAAAAAACTGCTCTGATACAGAGAGAGAGAGAGAGAGGCCGAGAGAGGCAGAGAGAGAGGCAGAGAGAGAGAGAGAGAGAGAGAGAGAGAGAGAGAGAGAGAGAGAGAGAGGCAGAGAGAGAGAGAGAGAGAGAGAGAGAGAGAGAGAGAAAGAGAGAGAGAGAGAGAGAGAAAGAGAGAGAGAGAGAGAGAGAGAGAGAGAGAGAGAGGGAGGCAGAGGGTGTTTCCTGAGAGAGCGGAAGAGAGAGCAGAGCTGCTGTAGGAGTTGTGGAGAAACACACACTGAGATGTCTTAGGTGGTGCTAAGGTGTTCCTAGGTGGTGCTAAGGTGTTCCTAGGTGGTGCTAAGGTGTTCCTAGGTGGTTGCTGTGGCATAACACTTGGTTGCTAGGGTAGTTGCTAAAACATTTCAGGTGGTCCCAAGTTTTCCAGGTGGTTCCCTTGGTGGTTGCTAAGATATTCCACATGGTTATTAAGTAGATTTATGACATCACTGAATTTTGGGAGAAGGACCACAACCTGAACTCCTCCCCCAGACCCTCAAGCCCCTTATAGACCCCAGCGACCAGTGAGGGGGAGTCGGCTTCACCCCTAGCATTAATATGGGGAAAAATATGTAAAGAAAAAAAAAAAAAAAGGTAAAGATACCGTTGCTATGAAGAAACCGGACGTCCAATCAAAAAGCTGTATAGTGAGGCGTAGTGAGAAGCTCTTGATCCAGACTCTAGGGGGCGCCAGAGCAAAAATTAATGGGGTTCTATGGAGCATTGTACTGTAATTGTGTGTAATTGTGTAATTCTGTATAATTTGTGCTGTAATTGTGTAATTGTGTGTAATTGTATAATTAGGTGTAATGTGTGCTGTAATTGTGTAATTTGTGCTGTAATTGTGTAATTTGTGCTGTAATTGTATAATTGTGTGTAATTTGTGCTGTAATTGTGTGTAATTTGTATTGTAATTGTGTAATTTGTGTGGTAATTGTGTATAATTTGTGCTGTAATTGTCATGTGTGCTGTAACTGTGCAATTTGTGCTGTAACTGTGTGTAATTTATGCTGTAATTGTGTGTAATTTGTATTGTAATTGTGTGTAATTTGTGCTGTAATTGTGTAATTTGTGCTGTAATTGTATAATTGGATGTAATGTGTGCTGTAATTGTGTAATTTGTGCTGTAATTGTATAATTGTGTGTAATTTGTATTGTAACTGTATGTAATTTGTGCTGTAATTGTGTGTAATTTGTATTGTAATTGTGTGTAATTTGTGCTGTAATTGTGTGTAATTTGTGCTGTAATTGTGTATGATTTGTGTGCTGTAATTGTGTAATTTGTGCTGTAATTGTATAATTGGATGT